>NC_138976.1:170532886-170718886 GCF_964341445.2 Mesoplodon mirus | reverse complement strand
TTGGACCAACACTTGTAGAAAACTGTGTCCTCGTGGGCAACTCATTGGAGGGACACAAATAAATCTTTGCCGTCTTTCTGCGGAAGCTTACGAGCGTTCACACCTAAGCGTCTTACAAGGTCAGCTGTTTAGCTAAACATGAGCTCATGATCTAAATTTACACAATAATGAGGAAATCAGCTACGAGGGGAGACAATCAGTAAAGACTATCAATACCAGAATTAGATTCCCAAGGCCATCCATCAATTGTTGGAATAATCAGGTGCAAGGCAGAATATATACATAAAACTGGAACTGAAACAAGGAACAAGGATGTTTTCAAAGACTGGTAGGATGTCTAAAACATTTTTAAAGTACATGTCATTGATAAAGCTAAATACTCAAAGGTTGTGTAATACAACAGATTAAGCATTGAGAAGAGTGAAATTATGCTGTTTTGAAAACTATGGCAAGTGAGATTTTCTGCCTAATTATATAAGAAGATTTCTCTAAAAATACACATTATTTCAATGACTTATTGGCTGTGAAATAAGTTAAGGGTATTTCAAATGGCTTGTCTGCAAAGAAAGGTGAGATGTAGGGAATCACAGAAAGTCGAGGGGAAAATAGGTCAATATATACATTGCTATATGGTGAACTAAACCTTAGGCCAGCAACAATGGAGAGGACCTGACCCTTAGAAACTTACAAGTAAGCTGGAATCTTCAAAAGTTCCAATCTTTATAAGTAAAATATTTATTAAAATGAATAACCAAGTGTTTTAATTGACATCAGAAGATCAAAACAATAAACCCTGAGAACATAGAAAAAAGATAAATAAAGATATGAGCAGAACTTAATACAACAGAAAACGTATAAAATTGAGGTGATTTAGTAAGTCCAAAGAATCTTCTTTGAAAAGATTGAAAAGACACACTTTGATTAAGGAAAACAAAAACATAAGTATGGAATATACAGAAAGAATCAGGACAATGTTATAGCAGAGAATATATGAAATGCCAGTAAATTTGAACATTTCTGTAAAGTGGACCATTTCCTAGCTCCTAAAGTTTACCAAACCTGACACAAGAGGAAATCATTTAAGGTCATCATGTCTGCCCTTGGCATTCTCGGAATGCCCTGGCCTCAGGATGCAGCCTCTGTAGTCCATGGTAACCTGCGGAGAGGGGGCGGGGCTGAGGGTGTTTGGAACTCTGCCCTCACTGAAGGAGTGGGTGTGGCCATCTCTGCTGTGACTGAACAAAGGGCAGGGGAGCAGGGGGCCAAGGGCAGGGCCCTCAGAGCCGGCAGGTCCAGTGGGGTGTCACAAGCATTTAGGCCCAGGCCAAAGGGCGCATTCTTTGTTTGCAGAGCTGCCCAAACTCTCACCTTTCCACTCAGGCCGACCTCTTACTTGAAGTGTGTGTGGAACCTGTCCTAACAGTACACTTCGCTGCACAGCTAACCATAGGTCTGGGCATCGTAGCTTCCTGCCAGGTGACCAAAGTTCGCAGGCAGATGTGTCCCAGGGACACATGCAAAGAGGATCCAGCCCGGGCCACAGGCTGCCCACTGCCCCTGCCCCAGATCGGGGGCCGCCAATCAGCCCTGTCGGAGTCCCCTTCCTCTAGAGGGAGTATTGGACCAACACTTGTAGAAAACGGTGTCCTCGTGGGCAACTCATTGGAGGGACACAAATAAATCTTTGCCGTCTTTCTGCGGAAGCTTACGAGCGTTCACACCTAAGCGTCTTACAAGGTCAGCTGTTTAGCTAAACATGAGCTCATGATATAAATTTACACAATAATGAAGAAATCAGCTACGAGGGGAGACAATCTGTAAAGACTATCAATACCAGAATTAGATTCCCAAGGCCATCCATTAATTGTTGGAATAATCAGGTGCAAGGCAGAATATATACATAAAACTGGAACTGAAACATGGAACAAGGATGTTTTCAAAGACTGGTAGGATGTCTAAAACATTTTTAAAGTACATGTCATTGATAAAGCTAAATACTCAAAGGTTGTGTAATACAACAGATTAAGAATAGAGAGGAGTGAAATTATGCTGTTTTGAAAAATATGGCAAGTGAGATTTTCTGCCTAATTATATAAGAAGATTTCTCTAAAAATACACATTATTTCAATGACTTATTGGCTGTGAAATAAGTTAAGGGTATTTCAAATGGCTTGTCTGCAAAGAAAGGTGAGATGTAGGGAATCACAGAAAGTCGAGGGGAAAATAGGTCAATATATACATTGCTATATGGTGAACTAAACCTTAGGCCAGCAACAATGGAGAGGACCTGACCCTTAGAAACTTACAAGTAAGCTGGAATCTTCAAAAGTTCAAATCTTTATAAGTAAAATATTTATTAAAATGAATAACCAAGTGTTTTAATTGACATCAGAAGATCAAAACAATAAACCCTGAGAACATAGAAAAAAGATAAATAAAGATATGAGCAGAACTTAATACAACAGAAAACGTATAAAATTGAGGTGATTTAGTAAGTCCAAAGAATCTTCTTTGAAAAGATTGAAAAGACACACTTTGATTAAGGAAAACAAAAACATAAGTATGGAATATACAGAAAGAATCAGGACAATGTTATAGCAGAGAATATATGAAATGCCAGTAAATTTGAACATTTCTGTAAAGTGGACCATTTCCTAGCTCCTAAAGTTTACCAAACCTGACACAAGAGGAAATCATTTAAGGTCATCATGTCTGCCCTTGGCATTCTCAGAATGCCCTGGCCTCAGGATGCAGCCTCTGTAGTCCATGGTAAACTGCGGAGAGGGGGCGGGGCTGAGGGTGGGTGGAACTCTGGCCTCACTGGAGGAGTGGGTGTGGCCATCTCTGCTGTGACTGAACAAAGGGCAGGGGAGCAGGGGGCCCAGGTCAGGGCCCTCAGAGCCGGCAGGTGCAGTGGGGTGTCACAAGCATTTAGGCCAAGGCCAAAAGGCGCCATCTTTGTTTGCAGAGCTGCCCAAACTCTCACTTTTCCACTCAGGCCGACCTCTTACTTGAAGTGTGTGTGGAACCTGTCCTCACAGTACACTTCGCTGCACAGCTAACCATAGGTCTGGGCATCGTAGCTTCCTGCCAGGTGACCGAAGTTCGCAGGCAGATGTGTCCCAGTGACACATGCAAAGAGGCTCCAGCCCGGGACACAGGCTGCCCACTACCCCTGCCCCAGATCGGGGGCCGCCAATCAGCCCTGTCGGAGACCCTTCCTCTAGAGGGAGTATTGGACCAACACTTGTAGAAAACGGTGTCCTCGTGGGCAACTCATTGGAGGGACACAAATAAATCTTTGCCGTCTTTCTGCGGAAGATTACGAGCGTTCACACCTAAGCGTCTTACAAGGTCAGCTGTTTAGCTAAACATGAGCTCATGATCTAAATTTACACAATAATGAAGAAATCAGCTACGAGGGGAGACAATCAGTAAAGACTATCAATACCAGAATTAGATTCCCAAGGCCATCCATCAATTGTTGGAATAATCAGGTGCAAGGCAGAATATATACATAAAACAGGAACTGAAACAAGGAACAAGGATGTTTTCAAAGACTGGTAGGATGTCTAAAACATTTTTAAAGTACATGTCATTGATAAAGCTAAATACTCAAAGGTTGTGTAATACAACAGATTAAGCATTGAGAAGAGTGAAATTATGCTGTTTTGAAAACTATGGCAGGTGAGATTTTCTGCCTAATTATATAAGAAGATTTCTCTAAAAATACACATTATTTCAATGACTTATTGGCTGTGAACTAAGTTAAGGGTATTTCAAATGGCTTGTCTGCAAAGAAAGGTGAGATGTAGGGAATCACAGAAAGTCGAGGGGAAAATAGGTCAATATATACATTGCTATATGGTGAACTAAACCTTAGGCCAGCAACAATGGAGAGGACCTGACCCTTAGAAACTTACAAGTAAGCTGGAATCTTTAAAAGTTCCAATCTTTATAAGTAAAATATTTATTAAAATGAATAACCAAGTGTTTTAATTGACATCAGAAGATCAAAACAATAAACCCTGAGAACATAGAAAAAAGATAAATAAAGATATGAGCAGAACTTAATACAACAGAAAACGTATAAAATTGAGGTGATTTAGTAAGTCCAAAGAATCTTCTTTGAAAAGATTGAAAAGAAACACTTTGATTACGGAAAACAAAAACATAAGTATAGAATATACAGAAAGAATCAGGACAATGTTATAGCAGAGAATATATGAAATGCCAGTAAATTTGAACATTTCTGTAAAGTGGACCATTTCCTAGCTCCTAAAGTTTACCAAACCTGACACAAGAGGAAATCATTTAAGGTCATCATGTCTGCCCTTGGCATTCTCGGAACGCCCTGGCCTCAGGATGCAGCCTCTGTAGTCCATGGTAACCTGCGGAGAGGGGGCGGGGCTGAGGGTGGGTGGAACTCTGGCCTCACTGGAGGAGTGGGTGTGGCCATCTCTGCTGTGACTGAACAAAGGGCAGGGGAGCAGGGCGCCCAGGGCAGGGCCCTCAGAGCACGGCAGGTCCAGTGGGCTGTCACAAGCATTTAGGCCCAGGCCAAAGGGCGCCTTCTTTGTCTGCACAGCTGCCCAAACTCTCACCTTTCCACTCAGGACGACCTCTTACTTGAAGTGTGTGTGGAACCTGTCCTCACAGTACACCTCGATTCACAGCTAACCATAGGTCTGGGCATCATAGCTTCCTGCCAGGTGACCGAAGTTCGCAGGCAGATGTGTCCAAGGGACACATGCAAAGAGGCTCCTGCCCGGGCCACAGGCTGCCCACTGCCCCTGCCCCAGATCGGGGGCCGCCAATCAGCCCTGTCGGAGTCCCCTTCCTCTAGAGGGGGTATTGGACCAACACTTGTAGAAAACGGTGTCCTCGTGGGCAACTCATTGGAGGGACACAAATAAATCTTTGCCGTTTTTCTGCGGAAGCTTACGAGCGTTCACACCTAAGCGTCTTACAAGGTCAGCTGTTTAGCTAAACATGAGCTCATGATCTAAATTTACACAATAATGAAGAAATCAGCTATGAGGGGAGACAATCAGTAAAGACTATCAATACCAGAATTAGATTCCCAAGGCCATCCATCAATTGTTGGAATAATCAGGTGCAAGGCAGAATATATACATAAAACTGGAACTGAAACAAGGAACAAGGATGTTTTCAAAGACTGGTAGGATCTCTAAAACATTTTTAAAGTACATGTCATTGATAAAGCTAAATACTCAAAGGTTGTGTAATACAACAGATTAAGCATTGAGAAGAGTGAAATTATGCTGTTTTGAAAACTATGGCAGGTGAGATTTTCTGCCTAATTATATAAGAAGATTTCTCTAAAAATACACATTATTTCAATGACTTATTGGCTGTGAAATAAGTTAAGGGTATTTCAAATGGCTTGTCTGCAAAGAAAGGTGAGATGTAGGGAATCACAGAAAGTCGAGGGGAAAATAGGTCAATATATACATTGCGATATGGTGAACTAAACCTTAGGCCAGCAACAATGGAGAGGACCTGACCCTTAGAAACTTACAAGTGAGCTGGAATCTTCAAAAGTTCAAATCTTTATAAGTAAAATATTTATTAAAATGAATAACCAAGTGTTTTAATTGACATCAGAAGATCAAAACAATAAACCCTGAGAACATAGAAAAAAGATAAATAAAGATATGAGCAGAACTTAATACAACAGAAAACGTATAAAATTGAGGTGATTTACTAAGTCCAAAGAATCTTCTTTGAAAAGATTGAAAAGACACACTTTGATTAAGGAAAACAAAAACATAAGTAAAGAATATACAGAAAGAATCAGGACAATGTTATAGCAGAGAATATATGAAATGCCAGTAAATTTGAACATTTCTGTAAAGTGGACCATTTCCTAGCTTCTAAATTTTACCAAACCTGACACAAGAGGAAATCATTTAAGGTCATCATGTCTGCCCTTGGCATTGTCGGAACGCCCTGGCCTCAGGATGCAGCCTCTGTAGTCCATGGTAACCTGTGGAGAGGGGGCGGGGCTGAGGGTGGTTGGGACTCTGGCCTCACTGAAGGAGTGGGTGTGGCCATCTCTGCTGTGACTGAACAAAGGGCAGGGGTGTAGGGGGCCCAGGGCAGGGCCCTGAGAGCATGGCAGGTCTAGGGGGGTGTCACAAGCATTTAGGCCCAGGCCAAAGGGCGCCTTCTTTGTCTGCACAGCTGCCCAAACTCTCACCTTTCCACTCAGGCCGACCTCTTACTTGAAGTGTGTGTGGAACCTGTCCTCACAGTACACCTCGCTGCACAGCTAACCATAGGTCTGGGCATCGTAGCTTCCTGCCAGGTGACCGAAGTTCGCAGGCAGATGTGTCCCAGGGACACATGCAAAGAGGCTCCTGACCGGGCCACAGGCTGCCCAATGCCCCTGCCCCAGATCGGGGGCCGCCAAACAGCCGTGTCGGAGTCCCCTGCCTCTAGAGGGAGTATTGGACCAACACTTGTAGAAAACGGTGTCCTCGTGGGCAACTCATTGGAGGGACACAAATAAAATTTGCCTACTTTCCCCTGAAGCTGGCGATCGTACACATCTAAGCGTCTTACAAGGTCAGCTGTTTAGCTAAACATGAGATCATGATCTAACTTTACACAATAATTAAAAAAATCAGCTGCGAGGGGAGACAATCAGTAAAGAGTATCAATACCAGAATTAGATTCCCAAGGCCATCCATCAATTGTTGGAATAATCAGGTGCAAGGCAGAATATATACATAAAACTGGAACTGAAACAAGGAACAAGGATGTTTTCAAAGACTGGTAGGATCTCTAAAACATTTTTAAAGTACATGTCATTGATAAAGCTAAATACTCAAAGGTTGTGTAATACAACAGATTAAGCATTGAGAAGAGTCAAATTATGCTGTCTTGAAAACTATGGCAGGTGAGATTTTCTGCCTAATTATATAAGAAGATTTCTCTAAAAATACACATTAATTCAATGACTTATTGGCTGTGAAATAAGTTAAGGGTAATTCAAATGGCTTGTCTGTAAAGAAAGTTGAGATGTAGGGAATCACAGAAAGTCGAGGGGAAAATAGGTCAATATATACATTGCGATATGGTGAACTAAACCTTAGGCCAGCAACAATGGAGAGGACCTGACCCTTAGAAACTTACAAGTAAGCTGGAATCTTCAAAAGTTCAAATCTTTATAAGTAAAATATTTATTAAAATGAATAACCAAGTGTTTTAATTGACATCAGAAGATCAAAACAATAAACCCTGAGAACATAGAAAAAAGATAAATAAAGATATGAGCAGAACTTAATACAACAGAAAACGTATAAAATTGAGGTGATTTAGTAAGTCCAAAGAATCTTCTTTGAAAAGATTGAAAAGACACACTTTGATTAAGGAAAACAAAAACATAAGTAAAGAATATACAGAAAGAATCAGGACAATGTTATAGCAGAGAATATATGAAATGCCAGTAAATTTGAACATTTCTGTAAAGTGGACCATTTCCAAGCTCCTAAAGTTTACCAAACCTGACACAAGAGGAAATCATTTAAGGTCATCATGTCTGCCCTTGGCATTGTCGGAACGCCCTGGCCTCAGGATGCAGCCTCTGTTGTCCATGGTAACCTGCGGAGAGGGGGCGGGGCTGAGGGTGGGTGGAACTCTGGCCTCACTGGAGGAGTGGGTGTGGCCATCTCTGCTGTGACTGAACAAAGGGCAGGGGAGCAGGGCGCCCAGGGCAGGGCCCTCAGAGCACGGCAGGTCCAGTGGGCTGTCACAAGCATTTAGGCCCAGGCCTAAGGGCGACTTCTTTGTCTGCACAGCTGCCCAAACTCTCACCTTTCCACTCAGGCCGACCTCTTACTTGAAGTGTGGGTGGAACCTGTCCTCACAGTTCACCTCGCTGCACAGCTAACCATAGGTCTGGGCATCGTAGCTTCCTGCCAGGTGACCGAAGTTCGCAGGCAGATATGTCCCAGGGACACATGCAAAGAGGCTCCTGCCCGGGCCACAGGCTGCCCACTGCCCCTGCCCCAGATCGGGGGCCGCCAATCAGCCCTGTCGGAGTCCCCTTCCTCTAGAGGGAGTATTGGACCAACACTTGTAGAAAACGGTGTCCTCGTGGGCAACTCATTGGAGGGACACAAATAAATCTTTGCCGACTTTCTGCTGAAGCTTACGAGCGTTCACACCTAAGCGTCTTACAAGGTCAGCTGTTTAGCTAAACATGAGCTCATGATCTAAATTTACACAATAATGAAGAAATCAGCTACGAGGGGAGACAATCAGTAAAGACTATCAATACCAGAATTAGATTCCCAAGGCCATCCATCAATTGTTGGAATAATCAGGTGCAAGGCAGAATATATACATAAAACTGGAACTGAAACAAGGAACAAGGATGTTTTCAAAGACTGGTAGGATCTCTAAAACATTTTTAAAGTACATGTCATTGATAAAGCTAAATACTCAAAGGTTGTGTAATACAACAGATTAAGCATTGAGAAGAGTGAAATTATGCTGTTTTGAAAACTATGGCAGGTGAGATTTTCTGCCTAATTATAGAAGAAGATTTCTCTAAAAATACACATTATTTCAATGACTTATTGGCTGTGAAATAAGTTAAGGGTATTTCAAATGGCTTGTCTGCAAAGAAAGGTGAGATGTAGGGAATCACAGAAAGTCGAGGGGAAAATAGGTCAATATATACATTGCTATATGGTGAACTAAACCTTAGGCCAGCAACAATGGAGAGGACCTGACCCTTAGAAACTTACAAGTAAGCTGGAATCTTCAAAAGTTCAAATCTTTATAAGTAAAATATTTATTAAAATGAATAACCAAGTGTTTTAATTGACATCAGAAGATCAAAACAATAAACCCTGAGAACATAGAAAAAAGATAAATAAAGATATGAGCAGAACTTAATACAACAGAAAACGGATAAAATTGAGGTGATTTAGTAAGTCCAAAGAATCTTCTTTGAAAAGATTGAAAAGACACACTTTGATTAAGGAAAACAAAAACATAAGTAAAGAATATACAGAAAGAATCAGGACAATGTTATAACAGAGAATATATGAAATGCCAGTAAATTTGAACATTTCTGTAAAGTGGACCATTTCCTAGCTCCTAAAGTTTACCAAACCTGACACAAGAGGAAACCATTTAAGGTCATCATGTCTGCCCTTGGCATTCTCGGAACGCCCTGGCCTCAGGATGCAGCCTCTGTAGTCCATGGTAACCTGCGGAGAGGGGGCGGGGCTGAGGGTGGTTGGAACTCTATCCTCACTGAAGGAGTGGGTGTGGCCATCTCTGCTGTGACTGAACAAAGGGCAGGGGTGCAGGGGTCCCAGGGCAGGGCCCTCAGAGCACGGCAGGTCCAGTGGGCTGTCACAAGCATTTAGGCCCAGGCCAAAGGGCGCCTTCTTTGTCTGCACAGCTGCCCAAACTCTCACCTTCCCACTCAGGCCGACCTCTTACTTGAAGTGTGTGTGGAACCTGTCCTCACAGTACACCTCGCTGCACAGCTAACCATAGGTCTGGGCATCGTAGCTTCCTGCCAGGTGACCAAAGTTCGCAGGCAGATGTGTCCCAGGGACACATGCAAAGAGGCTCCTGCCCGGGCCACAGGCTGCCCACTGCCCCTGCCCCAGATCGGGGGCCGCCAATCAGCCCTGTCGGAGTCCCCTTCCTCTAGAGGGAGTATTGGACCAACACTTGTAGAAAACGGTGTCCTCGTGGGCAACTCATTGGAGGGACACAAATAAATCTTTGCCGTCTTTCTGCGGAAGCTTACGAGCGTTCACACCTAAGCGTCTTAGAAGGTCAGCTGTTTAGCTAAACATGAGCTCATGATGTAAATTTACACAATAATGAAGAAATCAGCTACGAGGGGAGACAATCAGTAAAGACTATCAATACCAGAATTAGATTCCCAAGGCCATCCATCAATTGTTGGAATAATCAGGTGCAAGGCAGAATATATACATAAAACTGGAACTGAAACAAGGAACAAGGATGTTTTCAAAGACTGGTAGGATCTCTAAAACATTTTTAAAGTACATGTCATTGATAAAGCTAAATACTCAAAGGTTGTGTAATACAACAGATTAAGCATTGAGAAGAGTGAAATTATGCTGTTTTGAAAACTATGGCAAGTGAGATTTTCTGCCTAATTATATAAGAAGATTTCTCTAAAAATACACATTATTTCAATGACTTATTGGCTGTGAAATAAGTTAAGGGTATTTCAAATGGCTAGTCTGCAAAGAAAGGTGAGATGGAGGGAATCACAGAAAGTCGAGGGGAAAATAGGTCAATATATACATTGCTATATGGTGAACTAAACCTTAGGCCAGCAACAATGGAGAGGACCTGACCCTTAGAAACTTACAAGTAAGCTGGAATCTTCAAAAGTTCCAATCTTTATAAGTAAAATATTTATTAAAATGAATAACCAAGTGTTTTAATTGACATCAGAAGATCAAAACAATAAACCCTGAGAACATAGAAAAAAGATAAATAAAGATATGAGCAGAACTTAATACAACAGAAAACGTATAAAATTGAGGTGATTTAGTAAGTCCAAAGAATCTTCTTTGAAAAGATTGAAAAGACACACTTTGATTAAGGAAAACAAAAACATAAGTATGGAATATACAGAAAGAATCAGGACAATGTTATAGCAGAGAATATATGAAATGCCAGTAAATTTGAACATTTCTGTAAAGTGGACCATTTCCTAGCTCCTAAAGTTTACCAAACCTGACACAAGAGGAAATCATTTAAGGTCATCATGTCTGCCCTTGGCATTCTCGGAATGCCCTGGCCTCAGGATGCAGCCTCTGTAGTCCATGGTAACCTGCGGAGAGGGGGCGGGGCTGAGGGTGGTTGGAACTCTGCCCTCACTGAAGGAGTGGGTGTGGCCATCTCTGCTGTGACTGAACAAAGGGCAGGGGAGCAGGGGGCCCAGGGCAGGGCCCTCAGAGCACGGCAGGTCCAGTGGGCTGTCACAAGCATTTAGGCCCAGGCCAAAGGGCGCCTTCTTTGTCTGCACAGCTGCCCAAACTCTCACCTTCCCACTCAGGCCGACCTCTGACTTGAAGTGTGTGTGGAACCTGTCCTCACAGTACACCTCGCTGCACAGCTAACCATAGGTCTGGGCATCGTAGCTTCCGGCCAGGTGACCAAAGTTCGCAGGCAGATGTGTCCCAGGGACACATGCAAAGAGGCTCCTGCCCGGGCCACAGGCTGCCCACAGCCCCTGCCCCAGATTGGGGGCCGCCAATCAGCCCTGTCGGAGTCCCCTTCCTCTAGAGGGAGTATTGGACCAACACTTGTAGAAAACGGTGTCCTCGTGGGCAACTCATTGGAGGGACACAAATAAATCTTTGCCGTCTTTCTGCGGAAGCTTACGAGCGTTCACACCTAAGCGTCTTAGAAGGTCAGCTGTTTAGCTAAACATGAGCTCATGATGTAAATTTACACAATAATGAAGAAATCAGCTACGAGGGGAGACAATCAGTAAAGACTATCAATACCAGAATTAGATTCCCAAGGCCATCCATCAATTGTTGGAATAATCAGGTGCAAGGCAGAATATATACATAAAACTGGAACTGAAACAAGGAACAAGGATGTTTTCAAAGACTGGTAGAATCTCTAAAACATTTTTAAAGTACATGTCATTGATAAAGCTAAATACTCAAAGGTTGTGTAATACAACAGATTAAGCATTGAGAAGAGTGAAATTATGCTGTTTTGAAAACTATGGCAAGTGAGATTTTCTGCCTAATTATATAAGAAGATTTCTCTAAAAATACACATTATTTCAATGACTTATTGGCTGTGAAATAAGTTAAGGGTATTTCAAATGGCTAGTCTGCAAAGAAAGGTGAGATGGAGGGAATCACAGAAAGTCGAGGGGAAAATAGGTCAATATATACATTGCTATATGGTGAACTAAACCTTAGGCCAGCAACAATGGAGAGGACCTGACCCTTAGAAACTTACAAGTAAGCTGGAATCTTCAAAAGTTCAAATCTTTATAAGTAAAATATTTATTAAAATGAATAACCAAGTGTTTTAATTGACATCAGAAGATCAAAACAATAAAACCTGAGAACATAGAAAAAAGATAAATAAAGATATGAGCAGAACTTAATACAACAGAAAACGTATAAAATTGAGGTGATTTAGTAAGTCCAAAGAATCTTCTTTGAAAAGATTGAAAAGACACACTTTGATTAAGGAAAACAAAAATATAAGTATAGAATATACAGAAAGAATCAGGAGAATGTTATAGCAGAGAATATATGAAATGCCAGTAAATTTGAACTTTTCTGTAAAGTGGACCATTTCCTAGCTCCTAAAGTTTACCAAACCTGACACAAGAGGAAATTATTTAAGGTCATCATGTCTGCCCTTGGCATTCTCGGAACGCCCTGGCCTCAGGATGCAGCCTCTGTAGTCCTTGGTAACCTGCGGAGAGGGGGCGGGGCTGAGGGTGGGTGGAACTCTGGCCTCACTGGAGGAGTGGGTGTGGCCATCTCTGCTGTGACTGAACAAAGGGCAGGGGAGCAGGGGGCCCAGAGCAGGGACCTCAGAGCACGGCAGGTCCTGTGGGGTGTCACAAGCATTTATGCTCAGGCCAAAGGGCGCCTTCTTTGTCTGCACAGCTGCCCAAACTCTCACCTTTCCACTCAGGCCGACCTCTTACTTGAAGTGTGTGTGGAACCTGTCCTCACAGTACACCTCGCTGCACAGCTAACCATAGGTCTGGGCATCGTAGCTTCCTGCCAGTTGACCGAAGTTCGCAGGCAGATGTGTCCCAGGGACACATGCAAAGAGGCTCCTGCCTGGGCCACAGGCTGCCCACTGCCCCTGCCCCAGATCGGGGGCCGCCAATCAGCCCTGTCGGAGTCCCCTTCCTCTAGAGGGAGTATTGGACCAACACTTGTAGAAAACGGTGTCCTCGTGGGCAACTCATTGGAGGGACACAAATAAATCTTTGCCGTCTTTCTGCGGAAGCTTACGAGCGTTCACACCTAAGCGTCTTACAAGGTCAGCTGTTTAGCTAAACATGAGCTCATGATCTAAATTTACACAATAATGAAGAAATCAGCTACGAGGGGAGACAATCAGTAAAGACTATCAATACCAGAATTAGATTCCCAAGGCCATCCATCAATTGTTGGAATAATCAGGTGCAAGGCAGAATATATACATAAAACTGGAACTGAAACAAGGAACAAGGATGTTTTCAAAGACTGGTAGGATCTCTAAAACATTTTTAAAGGACATGTCATTGATAAAGCTAAATACTCAAAGGTTGTGTAATACAACAGATTAAGCATTGAGAAGAGTGAAATTATGCTGTTTTGAAAACTATGGCAGGTGAGATTTTCTGCCTAATTATATAAGAAGATTTCTCTAAAAATACACATTATTTCAATGACTTATTGGCTGTGAACTAAGTTAAGGGTATTTCAAATGGCTTGTCTGCAAAGAAAGGTGAGATGTAGGGAATCACAGAAAGTCGAGGGGAAAATAGGTCAATATATACATTGCTATATGGTGAACTAAACCTTAGGCCAGCAACAATGGAGAGGACCTGACCCTTAGAAACTTACAAGTAAGCTGGAATCTTCAAAAGTTCAAATCTTTATAAGTAAAATATTTATTAAAATGAATAACCAAGTGTTTTAATTGACATCAGAAGATCAAAACAATAAACCCTGAGAACATAGAAGAAAGATAAATAAAGATATGTGCAGAACTTAATACAACAGAAAATGGATAAAATTGAGGTGATTTAGTAAGTCCAAAGAATCTTCTTTGAAAAGATTGAAAAGACACACTTTGATTAAGGAAAACAAAAACATAAGTAAAGAATATACAGAAAGAATCAGGACAATGTTATAACAGAGAATATATGAAATGCCAGTAAATTTGAACATTTCTGTAAAGTGGACCATTTCCTAGCTCCTAAAGTTTACCAAACCTGACACAAGAGGAAACCATTTAAGGTCATCATGTCTGCCCTTGGCATTCTCGGAACGCCCTGGCCTCAGGATGCAGCCTCTGTAGTCCATGGTAACCTGCGGAGAGGGGGCGGGGCTGAGGGTGGTTGGAACTCTGTCCTCACTGAAGGAGTGGGTGTGGCCATCTCTGCTGTGACTGAACAAAGGGCAGGGGAGCAGGGGGCCCAGGGCAGGGCCCTCAGAGCACGGCAGGTCCAGTGGGCTGTCACAAGCATTTAGGCCCAGGCCAAAGGGCGCCTTCTTTGTCTGCACAGCTGCCCAAACTCTCACCTTCCCACTCAGGCCGACCTCTTACTTGAAGTGTGTGTGGAACCTGTCCTCACAGTACACCTCGCTGCACAGCTGACCATAGGTCTGGGCATCGTAGCTTCCTGCCAGGTGACCAAAGTTCGCAGGCAGATGTGTCCCAGGGACACATGCAAAGAGGCTCCTGCCCGGGCCACAGGCTGCCCACTGCCCCTGCCCCAGATCGGGGGCCGCCAATCAGCCCTGTCGGAGTCCCCTTCCTCTAGAGGGAGTATTGGACCAACACTTGTAGAAAACGGTGTCCTCGTGGGCAACTCATTGGAGGGACACAAATAAATCTTTGCCGTCTTTCTGCGGAAGCTTACGAGCGTTCACACCTAAGCGTCTTAGAAGGTCAGCTGTTTAGCTAAACATGAGCTCATGATGTAAATTTACACAATAATGAAGAAATCAGCTACGAGGGGAGACAATCAGTAAAGACTATCAATACCAGAATTAGATTCCCAAGGCCATCCATCAATTGTTGGAATAATCAGGTGCAAGGCAGAATATATACATAAAACTGGAACTGAAACAAGGAACAAGGATGTTTTCAAAGACTGGTAGGATCTCTAAAACATTTTTAAAGTACATGTCATTGATAAAGCTAAATACTCAAATGTTGTGTAATACAACAGATTAAGCATTGAGAAGAGTGAAATTATGCTGTTTTGAAAACTATGGCAAGTGAGATTTTCTGCCTAATTATATAAGAAGATTTCTCTAAAAATACACATTATTTCAATGACTTATTGGCTGTGAAATAAGTTAAGGGTATTTCAAATGGCTAGTCTGCAAAGAAAGGTGAGATGGAGGGAATCACAGAAAGTCGAGGGGAAAATAGGTCAATATATACATTGCTATATGGTGAACTAAACCTTAGGCCAGCAACAATGGAGAGGACCTGACCCTTAGAAACTTACAAGTAAGCTGGAATCTTCAAAAGTTCCAATCTTTATAAGTAAAATATTTATTAAAATGAATAACCAAGTGTTTTAATTGACATCAGAAGATCAAAACAATAAACCCTGAGAACATAGAAAAAAGATAAATAAAGATATGAGCAGAACTTAATACAACAGAAAACGTATAAAATTCAGGTGATTTAGTAAGTCCAAAGAATCTTCTTTGAAAAGATTGAAAAGACACACTTTGATTAAGGAAAACAAAAACATAAGTATGGAATATACAGAAAGAATCAGGACAATGTTATAGCAGAGAATATATGAAATGCCAGTAAATTTGAACATTTCTGTAAAGTGGACCATTTCCTAGCTCCTAAAGTTTACCAAACCTGACACAAGAGGAAATCATTTAAGGTCATCATGTCTGCCCTTGGCATTCTCGGAATGCCCTGGCCTCAGGATGCAGCCTCTGTAGTCCATGGTAACCTGCGGAGAGGGGGCGGGGCTGAGGGTGGTTGGAACTCTGCCCTCACTGAAGGAGTGGGTGTGGCCATCTCTGCTGTGACTGAACAAAGGGCAGGGGAGCAGGGGGCCCAGGGCAGGGCCCTCAGAGCACGGCAGGTCCAGTGGGGTGTCACAAGCATTTAGGCCCAGGCCAAAGTGCGCCTTCTTTGTCTGCACAGCTGCCCAAACTCTCACCTTCCCACTCAGGCCGACCTCTTACTTGAAGTGTGTGTGGAACCTGTCCTCACAGTACACCTCGCTGCACAGCTCACCATAGGTCTGGGCATCGTAGCTTCCTGCCAGGTGACCAAAGTTCGCAGGCAGATGTGTCCCAGGGACACATGCAAAGAGGCTCCTGCCCGGGACACAGGCTGCCCACTGCCCCTGCCCCAGATCGGGGGCCGCCAATCAGCCCTGTCTGAGTCCCCTTCCTCTAGAGGGAGTATTGGACCAACACTTGTAGAAAACGGTGTCCTCGTGGGCAACTCATTGGAGGGACACACATAAATCTTTGCCATCTTTCTGCGGAAGCTTACGAGCGTTCACACCTAAGCGTCTTACAAGGTCAGCTGTTTAGCTAAACATGAGCTCATGATCTAAATTTACACAATAATGAAGAAATCAGCTACGAGGGGCGACAATCAGTAAAGACTATCAATACCAGAATTAGATTCCCAAGGCCATCCATCAATTGTTGGAATAATCAGGTGCAAGGCAGAATATATACATAAAACTGGAACTGAAACAAGGAACAAGGATGTTTTCAAAGACTGGTAGGATCTCTAAAACATTTTTAAAGTACATGTCATTGATAAAGCTAAATACTCAAAGGTTGTGTAATACAACAGATTAAGCATTGAGAAGAGTGAAATTATGCTGTTTTGAAAACTATGGCAGGTGAGATTTTCTGCTTAATTATAGAAGAAGATTTCTCTAAAAATACACATTATTTCAATGACTTATTGGCTGTGAACTAAGTTAAGGGTATTTCAAATGGCTTGTCTGCAAAGAAAGGTGAGATGTAGGGAATCACAGAAAGTCGAGGGGAAAATAGGTCAATATATACATTGCTATATGGTGAACTAAACCTTAGGCCAGCAACAATGGAGAGGACCTGACCCTTAGAAACTTACAAGTAAGCTGGAATCTTCAAAAGTTCAAATCTTTATAAGTAAAATATTTATTAAAATGAATAACCAAGTGTTTGAATTGACATCAGAAGATCAAAACAATAAACCCTGAGAACATAGAAAAAAGATAAAGATATGAGCAGAACTTAATACAACAGAAAACGTATAAAATTGAGGTGATTTAGTAAGTCCAAAGAATCTTCTTTGAAAAGATTGAAAAGACACACTTTGATTAAGGAAAACAAAAACATAAGTAAAGAATATACAGAAAGAATCAGGACAAAGTTATAGCAGAGAATATAAGAAATGCCAGTAAATTTGAACATTTCTATAAAGTGGACCATTTCCTAGCTCCTAAAGTTTACCAAACCTGACACAAGAGGAAATCATTTAAGGTCATCATGTCTGCCCTTGGCATTCTCGGAACGCCCTGGCCTCAGGATGCAGCCTCTGTAGTCCATGGTAACCTGCGGAGAGGGGGCGGGGCTGAGGGTGGTTGGAACTCTGTCCTCACTGAAGGAGTGGGTGTGGCCATCTCTGCTGTGACTGAACAAAGGGCAGGGGAGCAGGGGGCCCAGGGCAGGGCCCTCAGAGCACGGCAGGTCCAGTGGGCTGTCACAAGCATTTAGGCCCAGGCCAAAGGGCGCCTTCTTTGTCTGCACAGCTGCCCAAACTCTCACCTTCCCACTCAGGCCGACCTCTTACTTGAAGTGTGTGTGGAACCTGTCCTCACAGTACACCTCGCTGCACAGCTGACCATAGGTCTGGGCATCGTAGCTTCCTGCCAGGTGACCAAAGTTCGCAGGCAGATGTGTCCCAGGGACACATGCAAAGAGGCTCCTGCCCGGGCCACAGGCTGCCCACTGCCCCTGCCCCAGATCGGGGGCCGCCAATCAGCCCTGTCGGAGTCCCCTTCCTCTAGAGGGAGTATTGGACCAACACTTGTAGAAAACGGTGTCCTCGTGGGCAACTCATTGGAGGGACACAAATAAATCTTTGCCGTCTTTCTGCGGAAGCTTACGAGCGTTCACACCTAAGCGTCTTAGAAGGTCAGCTGTTTAGCTAAACATGAGCTCATGATGTAAATTTACACAATAATGAAGAAATCAGCTACGAGGGGAGACAATCAGTAAAGACTATCAATACCAGAATTAGATTCCCAAGGCCATCCATCAATTGTTGGAATAATCAGGTGCAAGGCAGAATATATACATAAAACTGGAACTGAAACAAGGAACAAGGATGTTTTCAAAGACTGGTAGGATCTCTAAAACATTTTTAAAGTACATGTCATTGATAAAGCTAAATACTCAAATGTTGTGTAATACAACAGATTAAGCATTGAGAAGAGTGAAATTATGCTGTTTTGAAAACTATGGCAAGTGAGATTTTCTGCCTAATTATATAAGAAGATTTCTCTAAAAATACACATTATTTCAATGACTTATTGGCTGTGAAATAAGTTAAGGGTATTTCAAATGGCTAGTCTGCAAAGAAAGGTGAGATGGAGGGAATCACAGAAAGTCGAGGGGAAAATAGGTCAATATATACATTGCTATATGGTGAACTAAACCTTAGGCCAGCAACAATGGAGAGGACCTGACCCTTAGAAACTTACAAGTAAGCTGGAATCTTCAAAAGTTCCAATCTTTATAAGTAAAATATTTATTAAAATGAATAACCAAGTGTTTTAATTGACATCAGAAGATCAAAACAATAAACCCTGAGAACATAGAAAAAAGATAAATAAAGATATGAGCAGAACTTATTACAACAGAAAACGTATAAAATTCAGGTGATTTAGTAAGTCCAAAGAATCTTCTTTGAAAAGATTGAAAAGACACACTTTGATTAAGGAAAACAAAAACATAAGTATGGAATATACAGAAAGAATCAGGACAATGTTATAGCAGAGAATATATGAAATGCCAGTAAATTTGAACATTTCTGTAAAGTGGACCATTTCCTAGCTCCTAAAGTTTACCAAACCTGACACAAGAGGAAATCATTTAAGGTCATCATGTCTGCCCTTGGCATTCTCGGAATGCCCTGGCCTCAGGATGCAGCCTCTGTAGTCCATGGTAACCTGCGGAGAGGGGGCGGGGCTGAGGGTGGTTGGAACTCTGCCCTCACTGAAGGAGTGGGTGTGGCCATCTCTGCTGTGACTGAACAAAGGGCAGGGGAGCAGGGGGCCCAGGGCAGGGCCCTCAGAGCACGGCAGGTCCAGTGGGCTGTCACAAGCATTTAGGCCCAGGCCAAAGTGCGCCTTCTTTGTCTGCACAGCTGCCCAAACTCTCACCTTCCCACTCAGGCCGACCTCTTACTTGAAGTGTGTGTGGAACCTGTCCTCACAGTACACCTCGCTGCACAGCTCACCATAGGTCTGGGCATCGTAGCTTCCTGCCAGGTGACCAAAGTTCGCAGGCAGATGTGTCCCAGGGACACATGCAAAGAGGCTCCTGCCCGGGACACAGGCTGCCCACTGCCCCTGCCCCAGATCGGGGGCCGCCAATCAGCCCTGTCTGAGTCCCCTTCCTCTAGAGGGAGTATTGGACCAACACTTGTAGAAAACGGTGTCCTCGTGGGCAACTCATTGGAGGGACACACATAAATCTTTGCCATCTTTCTGCGGAAGCTTACGAGCGTTCACACCTAAGCGTCTTACAAGGTCAGCTGTTTAGCTAAACATGAGCTCATGATCTAAATTTACACAATAATGAAGAAATCAGCTACGAGGGGCGACAATCAGTAAAGACTATCAATACCAGAATTAGATTCCCAAGGCCATCCATCAATTGTTGGAATAATCAGGTGCAAGGCAGAATATATACATAAAACTGGAACTGAAACAAGGAACAAGGATGTTTTCAAAGACTGGTAGGATCTCTAAAACATTTTTAAAGTACATGTCATTGATAAAGCTAAATACTCAAAGGTTGTGTAATACAACAGATTAAGCATTGAGAAGAGTGAAATTATGCTGTTTTGAAAACTATGGCAGGTGAGATTTTCTGCTTAATTATAGAAGAAGATTTCTCTAAAAATACACATTATTTCAATGACTTATTGGCTGTGAACTAAGTTAAGGGTATTTCAAATGGCTTGTCTGCAAAGAAAGGTGAGATGTAGGGAATCACAGAAAGTCGAGGGGAAAATAGGTCAATATATACATTGCTATATGGTGAACTAAACCTTAGGCCAGCAACAATGGAGAGGACCTGACCCTTAGAAACTTACAAGTAAGCTGGAATCTTCAAAAGTTCAAATCTTTATAAGTAAAATATTTATTAAAATGAATAACCAAGTGTTTTAATTGACATCAGAAGATCAAAACAATAAACCCTGAGAACATAGAAAAAAGATAAATAAAGATATGAGCAGAACTTAATACAACAGAAAACGTATAAAATTCAGGTGATATAGTAAGTCCAAAGAATCTTCTTTGAAAAGATTGAAAAGACACACTTTGATTAAGGAAAACAAAAACATAAGTATAGAATATACAGAAAGAATCAGGACAATGTTATAGCAGAGAATATAAGAAATGCCAGTAAATTTGAACATTTCTATAAAGTGGACCATTTCCTAGCTCCTAAAGTTTACCAAACCTGACACAAGAGGAAATCATTTAAGGTCATCATGTCTGCCCTTGGCATTCTCGGAACGCCCTGGCCTCAGGATGCAGCCTCTGTAGTCCATGGTAACCTGCGGAGAGGGGGCGGGGCTGAGGGTGGTTGGACCTCTGCCCTCTCTGAAGGAGTGGGTGTGGCCATCTCTGCTGTGACTGAACAAAGGGCAGGGGAGCAGGGGGCCCAGGGCAGGGCCCTCAGAGCACGGCAGGTCCAGTGGGGTGTCACAAGCATTTAGGCCCAGGCCAAAGGGCGCCTTCTTTGTCTGCACAGCTGCCCAAACTCTCACCTTTCCACTCAGGGCGACCTCTTACTTGAAGTGTGTATGGAACCTGTCCTCACAGTACACCTCGCTGCACAGCTAACCATAGGTCTGGGCATCGTAGCTTCCTGCCAGGTGACCGAAGTTCGCAGGCAGATGTGTCCCAGGGACACATGCAAAGAGGCTCCTGCCCGGGCCACAGGCTGCCCACTGCCCCTGCCCCAGATCGGGTGCCGCCAATCAGCCCTGTCGGAGTCCCCTTCATGTAGAGGGAGTATTGGACCAACACTTGTAGAAAACGGTGTCCTCGTGGGCAACTCATTGGAGGGACACAAATAAATCTTTGCCGTCTTTCTGCGGAAGCTTACGAGCGTTCACACCTAAGCGTCTTACAAGGTCAGCTGTTTAGCTAAACATGAGCTCATGATCTAAATTTACACAATAATGAAGAAATCAGCTACTAGGGGAGACAATCAGTAAAGACTATCAATATCAGGATTAGATTCCCAAGGCCATCCATCAATTGTTGGAATAATCAGGTGCAAGGCAGAATATATACATAAAACTGGAACTGAAACAAGGAACAAGGATGTTTTCAAAGACTGGTAGGATCTCTCAAACATTTTTAAAGTACATGTCATTGATAAAGCTAAATACTCAAAGGTTGTGTAATACAACAGATTAAGCATTGAGAAGAGTGAAATTATGCTGTTTTGAAAACTATGGCAGGTGAGATTTTCTGCCTAATTATATAAGAAGATTTCTATAAAAATACACATTATTTCAATGACTTATTGGCTGTGAACTAAGTTAAGGGTATTTCAAATGGCTTGTCTGCAAAGAAAGGTGAGATGTAGGGAATCACAGAAAGTCGAGGGGAAAATAGGTCAATATATACATTGCTATATGGTGAACTAAACCTTAGGCCAGCAACAATGGAGAGGACCTGACCCTTAGAAACTTACAAGTAAGCTGGAATCTTCAAAAGTTCAAATCTTTATAAGTAAAATATTTATTAAAATGAATAACCAAGTGTTTTAATTGACATCAGAAGATCAAAACAATAAACCCTGAGAACATAGAAAAAAGATAAATAAAGATATGAGCAGAACTTAATACAACAGAAAACGGATAAAATTGAGGTGATTTAGTAAGTCCAAAGAATCTTCTTTGAAAAGATTGAAAAGACACACTTTGATTAAGGAAAACAAAAACATAAGTAAAGAATATACAGAAAGAATCAGGACAATGTTATAACAGAGAATATATGAAATGCCAGTAAATTTGAACATTTCTGTAAAGTGGACCATTTCCTAGCTCCTAAAGTTTACCAAACCTGACACAAGAGGAAATCATTTAAGGTCATCATGTCTGCCCTTGGCATTCTCGGAACACCCTGGCCTCAGGATGCAGCCTCTGTAGTCCATGGTAACCTGCGGAGAGGGGGCGGGGCTGAGGTTGGTTGGAACTCTGCCCTCACTGGAGGAGTGGGTGTGGCCATCTCTGCTGTGACTGAACAAAGGGCAGGGGAGCAGGGGGCCCAGGGCAGGGCCCTCAGAGCACGGCAGGACCAGTGGGGTGTCACAAGCATTTAGGCCCAGGCCAAAGGGCGCCTTCTTTGTCTGCACAGCTGCCCAAACTCTCACCTTCCCACTCAGGCCGACCTCTTACTTGAAGTGTGTGTGGAACCTGTCCTCACAGTACACCTCGCTGCACAGCTAACCATAGGTCTGGGCATCGTAGCTTCCTGCCAGGTGACCGAAGTTCGCAGGCAGATGTGTCCCAGGGACACATGCAAAGAGGCTCCTGCCCGGGCCACAGGCTGCCCACTGCCCCTGCCCCAGATCGGGGGCCGCCAATCAGCCCTGTCGGAGTCCCCTTCCTCTAGAGGGAGTATTGGACCAACACTTGTAGAAAACGGTGTCCTCGTGGGCAACTCATTGGAGGGACACAAATAAATCTTTGCCGTCTTTCTGCGGAAGCTTACGAGCGTTCACACCTAAGCGTCTTACAAGGTCAGCTGTTGAGCTAAACATGAGCTCATGATCTAAATTTACACAATAATGAAGAAATCAGCTACGAGGGGAGACAATCAGTAAAGACTATCAATACCAGAATTAGATTCCCAAGGCCATCCATCAATTGTTGGAATAATCAGGTGCAAGGCAGAATATATACATAAAACTGGAACTGAAACAAGGAACAAGGATGTTTTCAAAGACTGGTAGGATCTCTAAAACATTTTTAAAGGACATGTCATTGATAAAGCTAAGTACTCAAAGGTTGTGTAATACAACAGATTAAGCATTGAGAAGAGTGAAATTATGCTGTTTTGAAAACTATGGCAGGTGAGATTTTCTGCCTAATTATATAAGAAGATTTCTCTAAAAATACACATTATTTCAATGACTTATTGGCTGTGAAATAATTTAAGGGTATTTCAAATGGCTTGTCTGCAAAGAAAGGTGAGATGTAGGGAATCACAGAAAGTCGAGGGGAAAATAGGTCAATATATACATTGCTATATGGTGAACTAAACCTTAGGCCAGCAACAATGGAGAGGACCTGACCCTTAGAAACTTACAAGTAAGCTGGAATCTTCAAAAGTTCAAATCTTTATAAGTAAAATATTTATTAAAATGAATAACCAAGTGTTTTAATTGACATCAGAAGATCAAAACAATAAACCCTGAGAACATAGAAAAAACATAAATAAAGATATGAGCAGAACTTAATACAACAGAAAACGTATAAAATTCAGGTGATTTAGTAAGTCCAAAGAATCTTCTTTGAAAAGATTGAAAAGATACACTTTGATTAAGGAAAACAAAAACATAAGTATAGAATATACAGAAAGAATCAGGACAATGTTATAGCAGAGAATATATGAAATGCCAGTAAATTTGAACATTTCTATAAAGTGGACCATTCCCTAGCTCCTAAAGTTTACCAAACCTGACACAAGAGGAAATCATTTAAGGTCATCATGTCTGCCCTTGGCATTCTCGGAACGTCCTGGCCTCAGGATGCAGCCTCTGTTGTCCATAACCTGCGGAGAGGAGGCGGGGCTGAGGGTGGTTGGAACTCTGCCCTCACTGAAGGAGTGGGTGTGGCCATATCTGCTGTGACTGAACAAAGGGCAGGGGAGCAGGGGGCCCAGGGCAGGGCCCTCAGAGCACGGCAGGTCCAGTGGTGTGTCACAAGCATTTAGGCCCAGGCCAAAGGGCACCTTCTTTGTCTGCACAGCTGCCCAAACTCTCACCTTTCCACTCAGGCCGACCTCTTACTTGAAGTGTGTGTGGAACCTGTCCTCACAGTACACCTCGCTGCACAGCTAACCATAGGTCTGGGCATCGTATCATTCTGCCAGGTGACCGAAGTTCGCAGGCAGATGTGTCCCAGGGACACATGCAAAGAGGCTCCAGCCCGGGCCACAGGCTGCACACTGCCCCTGCCCCAGATCGGGGGCCGCCAATCAGCCCTGTCAGAGTCCCCTTCCTCTAGAGGGAGTATTGGACCAACACTTGTAGAAAACGGTGTCCTCGTGGGCAACTCATTGGAGGGACAGAAATAAATTTTGCCGACTTTTTCCAGAAGCTTACGAGCGTTCACACCTAAGCGTCTTACAAGGTCAGCTGTTTAGCTAAACATGAGCTCATGATCTAAATTTACACAATAATGAAAAAATAAGCTACGAGTGGAGACAATCAGTAAAGACTATGAATACCAGAATTAGATTCCCAAGGCCATCCATCAATTGTTGGAATAATCAGGTGCAAGGCAGAAAATATACATAAAACTGGAACTGAAACAAGGAACAAGGATATTTTCAAAGACTGGTAGGTTCTCTAAAACATATTTAAAGTACATGTCATTGATAAAGCTAAATACTCAAAGGTTGTGTAATACAACAGATTAAGCATTGAGAAGAGTGAAATTATGCTGTTTTGAAAACTATGGCAGATGAGATTTTCTGCCTAATTATATAAGAAGATTTCTCTAAAAAATACACATTATTTCAATGACTTATTGGCTGTGAAATAAGTTAAGGGTATTTCAAATGGCTTGTCTTCAAAGAAAGCTGAGATGTAGGGAATCACAGAAAGTCGAGGGGAAAATAGGTCAATATATACATTGCTATATGTTGAAATAAACATTCGGTCAGCAACAATGGAGAGCACCTGACACTTAGAAACTTACAAGTAAGCTGGAATCTTCAAAAGTTCAAATCTTTATAGTAAAATATTATTAAAATGAATAACCAAGTGTTTTAATTGACATCAGAAGATCAAAACAATAAACCCTGAGAACATAGAAAAAAGATAAATAAAGATATGAGCAGAACTTAATACACCAGAAAACGTATAATATTGAGGTGATTTAGTAAGTCCAAAGAATCTTCTTTGAAAAGATTGAAAAGACACACTTTGATTAAGGAAAACAAAAACATAAGTAGAGAATATACAGAAAGAATCAGGACAATGTAATATCAGAGAATATATGAAATGCCAGTAAATTTGAACATTTCTGTAAAGTGGACCATTTCCTAGCTCCTAAAGTTTACCAAACCTGACACAAGAGGAAATCATTTAAGGTCATCATGTCTGCCCTTGGCATTCTCGGAACGCCCTGGCCTCAGAATGCAGCATCTGTAGTCCATGGTAACCTGCGGAGAGGGGGCGGGGTTGAGGGAGGTTGGAACACTGCCCTCACTGAGGGAGTGGGTGTGGCCATCTCTGCTGTGACTGAACAAAGGGCAGGGGAGCAGGGCGCCCAGGGCAGGGCCCACAGAGCCCGGCAGGTCCAGTGGGGAGTCACAAGCATTTAGGCCCAGGCCAAAGGGCGCCTTCTTTGTCTGCACAGCTGCCCAAACTCTCAACTTTCCACTCAGGCCGACCTCTTACTTGAAGTGTGTGTGGAACCTGTCCGCGCAGTGCACCTCGCTGCACAGCTAACCATAGGTCTTGGCATCGTAGCTTCCTGTCAGGTGACCGAAGATCGCAGGCAGATGGGTCCCAGGGACACATGCAGAGTGGCTCCTGCCCGGGCAACAGGCTGCCCACTGCCCCTGCCCCAGATCGGGGGCCGCCAATCAGCCCTGTCGGAGTCCCCTGCCTCTAGAGGGAGTATTGGACCAATACTTGTAGAAAACGGTGTCCTCGTGGGCAACTCATTGGAGGGACAGAAATAAATCTTTGCCGACTTTCTTCTGAAGCTTACGAGCGTTCACACCTAAGCGTCTTACAAGGTCAGCTGTTTAGCTAAACATGAGCTCATGTTCTAAATTTACACAATAAGGAAAAAATCAGCTACGAGGGGAGACAATCAGTAAAGACTATCAATACCAGAATTAGATTCCCAAGGCCATCCATCAATTGTTGGAATAATCAGGTGCAAGGCAAAATATATACATAAAACTGGAACTGAAACAAGGAACAAGGATGTTTTCAAAGACTGGTAGGATCTCTAAAACATTTTTAAAGGACATGTCATTGATAAAGTTAAATACTCAAAGGTTGTGTAATACAACAGTTTAAGCATTGAGAAGAGTGAAATTATGCTGTTTTGAAACCTATGGCAGGTGAGATTTTCTGCCTAATTATATAAGAAGATTTCTCTAAAAATACACATTATTTCAATGACTTATTGGCTGTGAAATAAGTTAAGGGTATTTCAAATGGCTTGTCTGCGAAGAAAGGTGAGATGTAGGGAATCACAGAAAGTCGAGGGGAAAATAGGTCAATATATACATTGCTATATGGTGAACTTAACCTTAGGCCAGCAACAATGGAGAGGACCTGACCCTTAGAAACTTACAAGTAAGCTGGAATCTTCAAAAGTTCAAATCTTTATAAGTAAAATATTTATTAAAATGAATAACCAAGTGTTTGAATTGACATCAGAAGATCAAAACAATAAACCCTGAGAACATAGAAAAAAGATAAATAAAGATATGAGCAGAACTTAATACAACAGAAAACGTATAAAATTGAGGTGATTTAGTAAGTCCAAAGAATCTTCTTTGAAAAGATTGAAAAGACACACTTTGATTAAGGAAAACAAAAACATAAGTAAAGAATATACAGAAAGAATCAGGACAATGTTATAGCAGAGAATATATGAAATGCCAGTAAATTTGAACATTTCTGTAAAGTGGACCATTCCCTAGCTCCTAAAGTTTACCAAACCTGACACAAGAGGAAATCATTTAAGGTCATCATGTCTGCCCTTGGCATTCTCGGAACGCCCTGGCCTCAGGATGCAGCCTCTGTAGTCCATGGTAACCTAGGAGAGGGGGCGGGGCTGAGGGTGGTTGGAACTCTGCCCTCACTGAAGGAGTGGGTGTGGCCATCTCTGCTGTGACTGAACAAAGGGCAGGGGAGCAGGGGGCCCAGGGCAGGGCCTACAGAGCCCGGCAGGTCCAGTTGGGAGTCACAAGCATTTAGGCCCAGGCCAAAGGGCGCCTTCTTTGTCTGCACAGCTGCCCAAACACTCACCTTTCCACTCAGGCCGACCTCTTACTTGAAGTGGTGTGGAACCTGTCCACGCAGTGCACCTCGCTGCACAGCTAACCATAGGTCTGGGCATCGTAGCTTCCTGTCAGGTGACCGAAGATCGCAGGCAGATGGGCCCCAGGGACACATGCAGAGAGGCTCCTGCCTGGGCCACAGGCTGCCCACTGCCCCTGCCCCAGATCGGGGGCTGCCAATCAGCCCTGTCGGAATCCCCTGCCTCTAGAGGGTGTATTGGACCAACACTTGTAGAAAACGGTGTCCTCCTGGGCAACTCATTGGAGGGACACAAATAAATCTTTGCCGACTTTCTGCGGAAGCTTACGAGCGTTCACACCTAAGCGTCTTACAAGGTCAGCTGTTTAGCTAAACATGAGCTCATGATCTAAATTTACACAATAATGAAGAAATCAGCTACGAGGGGAGACAATCAGCAAAAACTATCAATACCAGAATTAGATTCCCAAGGCCATCCATCAATTGTTGGAATAATCAGGTGCAAGGCAGAAAATATACATAAAACTGGAACTGAAACAAGGAACAAGGATGTTTTCAAAGACTGGTAGGATCTCTAAAACATTTTTAAAGTACATGTCATTGATAAAGCTAAATACTCAAAGGTTGCGTAATACAACAGATTAAGCATTGAGAAGAGTGAAATTATGCTGTTTTGAAAAATATGGCAGGTGAGATTTTCTGCCTAATTATATAAGAAGATTTCCCTAAAAAATACACATTATTTCAATGACTTATTGGCTGTGAAATAAGTTAAGGGTATTTCAAATGGCTTGTCTGCAAAGAAAGGTGAGATGTAGGGAATCACAGAAAGTCGAGGGGAAAATAGGTCAATATATACATTGCTATATGGTGAACTAAACCTTAGGCCAGCAACAATGGAGAGCACCTGACACTTAGAAACTTACAAGTAAGCTGAAATCTTCAAAAGTTCAAATCTTTATAAGTAAAATATTTATTAAAATGAATAACCAAGTGTTTTACTTGACATCAGAAGATCAAAACAATAAACCCTGAGAACATAGAAAAAAGATAAATAAAGATATGAGCAGAACTTAATACAACAGAAAACGTATAAAATTGAGGTGATTTAGTAAGTCCAAAGAATCTTCTTTGAAAAGATTGAAAAGACACACTTTGATTAAGGAAAACAAAAACATAAGTAAAGAATATACAGAAAGAATCAGGACAATGTTATAGCAGAGAATATATGAAATGCCAGTAAATTTGAACATTTCTGTAAAGTGGACCATTTCCTAGCTCCTAAAGTTTACCAAACCTGACACAAGAGGAAATCATTTAAGGTCATCATGTCTGCCCTTGGCATTCTCGGAATGCCCTGGCCTCAGGATGCAGCCTCTGTAGTCCATGGTAACCTGCGGAGAGGGGGCGGGGCTGAGGGTGGTTGGAACTCTGCCCTCACTGAAGGAGTGGGTGTGGCCATCTCTGCTGTGACTGAACAAAGGGCAGGGGAGCAGTGGGCCCAGGGCTGGGCCCTCAGAGCCCGGCAGGTCCAGTGGGGTGTCACAAGCATTTAGGCCCAGGTCAAAGGGCGCCTTCTTTTTCTGCACAGCTGCCCAAACTCTCAACTTTCCACTCAGGCCGACATCTTACTTGAAGTGTGTGTGGAACCTGTCCACGCAGTGCACCTCGCTGCACAGCTAACCATAGTTCTGGGCATCGTAGCTTCCTGTCAGGTGACCGAAGATCGCAGGCAGATGGGTCCCAGGAACACATGCAGAGAGGCTCCTGCCTGGGCCACAGGCTGCCCACTGCCCCTGTCCCAGATCGGGGGCTGCCAATCAGCCCTGTCGGAATCCCCTTCCTCTAGAGGGAGTATTGGACCAACACTTGTAGAAAACGGTGTCCTCCTGGGCAACTCATTGGAGGGACACAAATAAATCTTTGCCGACTTTCTGCGGAAGCTTACGAGCGTTCACACCTAAGCGTCTTACAAGGTCAGCTGTTTAGCTAAACATGAGCTCATGATCTAAATTTACACAATAATGAAGAAATCAGCTACAAGGGGAGACAATCAGCAAAAACTATCAATACCAGAATTAGATTCCCAAGGCCATCCATCAATTGTTGGAATAATCAGGTGCAAGGCAGAAAATATACATAAAACTGGAACTGAAACAAGGAACAAGGATGTTTTCAAAGACTGGTAGGATCTCTAAAACATTTTTAAAGTACATGTCATTGATAAAGCTAAATACTCAAAGGTTGTGTAATACAACCGATTAAGCATTGAGAAGAGTGAAATTATGCTGTTTTGAAAACTATGGCAGGTGAGATTTTCTGCCTAATTATATAAGAAGATTTCCCTAAAAAATACACATTATTTCAATGACTTATTGGCTGTGAAATAAGTTAAGGGTATTTCAAATGGCTTGTCTGCAAAGAAAGGTGAGATGTAGGGAATCACAGAAAGTCGAGGGGAAAATAGGTCAATATATACATTGCTATATGGTGAGCTAAACCTTAGGCCAGCAACAATGGAGAGGACCTGACCCTTAGAAACTTACAAGTAAGCTGGAATCTTCAAAAGTTCAAATCTTTATAAGTAAAATATTTATTAAAATGAATAACCAAGTGTTTTAATTGACATCAGAAGACCAAAACAATAAACCCTGAGAACATAGAAAAAAGATAAATAAAGATATGAGCAGAACTTAATACAACAGAAAACGTATAAAATTGAGGTGATTTAGTAAGTCCAAAGAATCTTCTTTGAAAAGATTGAAAAGACACACTTTGATTAAGGAAAACAAAAACATAAGTAAAGAATATACAGAAAGAATCAGGACAATGTTATAGCAGAGAATATATGAAATGCCAGTAAATTTGAACATTTCTGTAAAGTGGACCATTTCCTAGCTCCTAAAGTTTACCAAACCTGACACAAGAGGAAATCATTTAAGGTCATCATGTCTGCCCTTGGCATTTTCGGAACGCCCTGGCCTCAGGATGCAGCCTCTGTAGTCCATGGTAACCTGCGGAGAGGGGCCGGGGCTGAGGGTGGTTGGAACTCTGCCCTCACTGAAGGAGTGGGTGTGGCCATCTCTGCTGTGACTGAACAAAGGGCAGGGGAGCAGGGGGCCCAGGGCTGGGCCCTCAGAGCCCGGCAGGTCCAGTGGGGTGTCACAAGCATTTAGGACCAGGTCAAAGGGCGCCTTCTTTTTCTGCACAGCTGCCCAAACTCTCATCTTTCCACTCAGGTCGACATCTTACTTGAAGTGTGTGTGGAACCTGTCCGCACAGTACACCTCGCTGCACAGCTAACCATAGGTCTGGGCATCGTAGCTTCCTGCCTGTTGACCGAAGTTCGCAGGAAGGTGGGTCCCAGGGACACATGCAGTGAGGCTCCTGCACGGGCAACAGGCTGCCCACTGCCCCTGCCCCAGATCGGGGTCCGCCAATCAGCCCTGTCGGAGTCCCCTGCCTCTAGAGGGAGTATTGGACCAACACTTGTAGAAAACGGTGTCCTCGTGGGCAACTCATTGGAGGGAAAGAAATAAATCTTTGCCGACATTCTTCTGAAGCTTACGAGCGTTCACACCTAAGCGTCTTACAAGGTCAGCTGTTTAGCTAAACATGAGCTCATGATCTGAATTTACACAATAATGAAGAAATCAGCTACGAGGGGAGACAATCAGTAAAGACTATCAATACCAGAATTAGATTCCCAAGGCCATCCATCAATTGTTGGAATAATCAGGTGCAAGGCAGAATATATACATAAAACTGGAACTGAAACAAGGAACAAGGATGTTTTCAAAGACTGGTAGGATCTCTAAAACATTTTTAAAGGACATGTCATTGATAAAGCTAAATACTCAAAGGTTGTGTAATACAACAGATTAAGCATTGAGAAGAGTGAAATTATGCTGTTTTGAAAACTATGGCAGGTGAGATTTTCTGCCTAATTATATAAGAAGATTTCTCTAAAAATACACATTATTTCAATGACTTATTGGCTGTGAAATAAGTTAAGGGTATTTCAAATGGCTTGTCTGCAAAGAAAGGTGAGATGTAGGGAATCACAGAAAGTCGAGGGGAAAATAGGTCAATATATACATTGCTATATGGTGAACTAAACCTTAGGCCAGCAACAATGGAGAGGACCTGACCCTTAGAAACTTACAAGTAAGCTGGAATCTTCAAAAGTTCAAATCTTTATAATTAAAATATTTATTAAAATGAATAACCAAGTGTTTGAATTGACATCAGAAGATCAAAACAATAAACCCTGAGAACATAGAAAAAAGATAAATAAAGATATGAGCAGAACTTAATACAACAGAAAACGTATAAAATTGAGGTGATTTAGTCAGTCCAAAGAATCTTCTTTGAAAAGATTGAAAAGACACACTTTGATTAAGGAAAACAAAAACATAAGTAAAGAATATACAGAAAGAATCAGGACAATGTTATACAGGGGATATAAGAAATGCCAGTAAATTTGAACATTTCTGTAAAGTGGACCATTTCCTAGCTCCTAAAGTTTACCAAACCTGACACAAGAGGAAATCATTTAAGGTCATCATGTCTGCCCTTGGCATTCTCGGAACGCCCTGGCCTCAGGATGCAGCCTCTGTAGTCCATGGTAACCTGCGGAGAGGGGGCGGGGATGAGGGTGGTTGGAACTCTGCCCTCACTGAAGGAGTGGGTGTGGCCATCTCTGTTGTGACTGAACAAAGGGCAGGGGAGCAGGGGGCCCAGGGCAGGGCCTACAGAGCCCGGCAGGTCCAGTGGGGAGTCACAAGCATTTAGGCCCAGGCCAAAGGGCGCCTTCTTTGTCTGCACAGCGGCCCAAACTCTCACCTTTCCACTCAGGCCGACCTCTTACTTGAAGTGGTGTGGAACCTGTCCACGCAGTGCACCTCGCTGCACAGCTAACCATAGTTCTGGGCATCGTAGCTTCCTGTCAGGTGACCGAAGATCGCAGGCAGATGGGTCCCAGGAACACATGCAGAGAGGCTCCTGCCTGGGCCACAGGCTGCCCACTGCCCCTGTCCCAGATCGGGGGCTGCCAATCAGCCCTGTCGGAATCCCCTGCCTCTAGAGGGAGTATTGGACCAACACTTGTAGAAAACGGTGTCCTCCTGGGCAACTCATTGGAGGGACACAAATAAATCTTTGCCGTCTTTCTGCGGAAGCTTAAGAGCGTTCACACCTAAGCGTCTTACAAGGTCAGCTGTTTAGCTAAACATGAGCTCATGATCTAAATTTACACAATAATGAAGAAATCAGCTACAAGGGGAGACAATCAGCAAAAACTATCAATACCAGAATTAGATTCCCAAGGCCATCCATCAATTGTTGGAATAATCAGGTGCAAGGCAGAAAATATACATAAAACTGGAACTGAAACAAGGAACAAGGATGTTTTCAAAGACTGGTAGGATCTCTAAAACATTTTTAAAGTACATGTCATTGATAAAGCTAAATACTCAAAGGTTGTGTAATACAACCGATTAAGCATTGAGAAGAGTGAAATTATGCTGTTTTGAAAACTATGGCAGGTGAGATTTTCTGCCTAATTATATAAGAAGATTTCCCTAAAAAATACACATTATTTCAATGACTTATTGGCTGTGAAATAAGTTAAGGGTATTTCAAATGGCTTGTCTGCAAAGAAAGGTGAGATGTAGGGAATCACAGAAAGTCGAGGGGAAAATAGGTCAATATATACATTGCTATATGGTGAGCTAAACCTTAGGCCAGCAACAATGGAGAGGACCTGACCCTTAGAAACTTACAAGTAAGCTGGAATCTTCAAAAGTTCAAATCTTTATAAGTAAAATATTTATTAAAATGAATAACCAAGTGTTTTAATTGACATCAGAAGACCAAAACAATAAACCCTGAGAACATAGAAAAAAGATAAATAAAGATATGAGCAGAACTTAATACAACAGAAAACGTATAAAATTGAGGTGATTTAGTAAGTCCAAAGAATCTTCTTTGAAAAGATTGCAAAGACACACTTTGATTAAGGAAAACAAAAACATAAGTAAAGAATATACGGAAAGAATCAGGACAATGTTATAGCAGAGAATATATGAAATGCCAGTAAATTTGAACATTTCTGTAAAGTGGACCATTTCCTAGCTCCTAAAGTTTACCAAACCTGACACAAGAGGAAATCATTTAAGGTCATCATGTCTGCCCTTGGCATTTTCGGAACGCCCTGGCCTCAGGATGCAGCCTCTGTAGTCCATGGTAACCTGCGGAGAGGGGCCGGGGCTGAGGGTGGTTGGAACTCTGCCCTCACTGAAGGAGTGGGTGTGGCCATCTCTGCTGTGACTGAACAAAGGGCAGGGGAGCAGGGGGCCCAGGGCAGGGCCCTCAGAGCCCGGCAGGTCCAGTGGGGTGTCACAAGCATTTAGGACCAGGTCAAAGGGCGCCTTCTTTTTCTGCACAGCTGCCCAAACTCTCAACTTTCCACTCAGGCCGACATCTTACTTGAAGTGTGTGTGGAACCTGTCAGCGCAGTACACCTCGGTGCACAGCTAACCATAGGTCTGTGCATCGTAGCTTCCTGCCAGGTGACCGAAGTTCGCAGGAAGGTGGGTCCCAGGGACACATGCAGAGAGGCTCCTGCCCGGGCAACAGGCTGCCCACTGCCCCTGCCCCAGATCGGGGGCCGCCAATCAGCCCTGTCGGAGTCCCCTGCCTCTAGAAGGAGTATTGGACCAACACTTGTAGAAAACGGTGTCCTCGTGGGCAACTCATTGGAGGGACAGAAATAAATCTTTGCCGACTTTCTTCTGAAGCTTACGAGCGTTCACACCTAAGCGTCTTACAAGGTCAGCTGTTTAGCTAAACATGAGCTCATGATCTAAATTTACACAATAATGAAGAAATCAGCTACGAGGGGAGACAATCAGTAAAGACTATCAATACCAGAATTAGATTCCCAAGGCCATCCATCAATTGTTGGAATAATCAGGTGCAAGGCAGAATATATACATAAAACTGGAACTGAAACAAGGAACAAGGATGTTTTCAAAGACTGGTAGGATCTCTAAAACATTTTTAAAGTACATGTCATTGATAAAGCTAAATACTCAAAGGTTGTATAATACAACAGATTAAGAATTGAGAAGAGTGAAATTATGCTGTTTTGAAATCTATGGCAGCTGAGATTTTCTGCCTAATTATATAAGAAGATTTCTCTAAAAATACACATTATTTCAATGACTTATTGGCTGTGAAATAAGTTAAGGGTATTTCAAATGGCTTGTCTGCAAAGAAAGGTGAGATGTAGGGAATCACAGAAAGTCGAGGGGAAAATAGGTCAATATATACATTGCTATATGGTGAACTAAACCTTAGGCCAGCAACAATGGAGAGGACCTGACCCTTAGAAACTTACAAGAACGCTGGAATCTTCAAAAGTTCAAATATTTATAAGTAAAATATTTATTAAAATGAATAACCAAGTGTTTGAATTGACATCAGAAGATCAAAACAATAAACCCTGAGAACATAGAAAAAAGATAAATAAAGATATGAGCAGAACTTAATACAACAGAAAACGTATAAAATTGAGGTGATTTAGTAAGTCCAAAGAATCTTCTTTGAAAAGATTGAAAAGACACACTTTGATTAAGGAAAACAAAAACATAAGTAAAGAATATACAGAAAGAATCAGGACAATGTTATAGCAGAGAATATATGAAATGCCAGTAAATTTGAACATTTCTGTAAAGTGGACCATTCCCTAGCTCCTAAAGTTTACCAAACCTGACACAAGAGGAAATCATTTAAGGTCATCATGTCTGCCCTTGGCATTCTCGGAACGCCCTGGCCTCAGGATGCAGCCTCTGTAGTCCATGGTAACCTGCGGAGAGGGGGCGGGGCTGAGGGTGGTTGGAACTCTGCCTCACTGATGGAGTGGGTGTGGCCAAAGCTGCTGTGACTGAACAAAGGGCAGGGGAGCAGGGGGCCCAGGGCAGGGCCCTCAGAGCATTGCAGGTCCAGTGGGCTGTCACAAGCATTTAGGCCCAGGCCAAAGGGCGCCTTCTTTGTCTGCACAGCTGCCCAAACTCTCACCTTTCCACTCAGGCCGACCTCTTACTTGAAGTGTGTGTGGAACCTGTCCTCACAGTACACCTCGCTGCACAGCTAACCATAGGTCTGGGCATCGTATCTTTCTGCCAGGTGACCGAAGTTCGCAGGCAGATGTGTCCCAGGGACACATGCAAAGAGGCTCCTGCCCGGGCCACAGGCTGCACACTGCCCCTGCCCCAGATCGGGGGCCGCCAATCAGCCCTGTCAGAGTCCCCTTCCTCTAGAGGGAGTATTGGACCAACAATTGTAGAAAACGGTGTCCTCGTGGGCAACTAATTGGAGGGACACAAATAAATTTTGCCGACTTTCTCCTGAAGCTTACGAGCGTTCACACCTAAGGGTCTTACAAGGTCAGCTGTTTAGCTAAACATGAGCTCATGATCTAAATTTACACAATAATGAAAAAATCAGCTACGAGTGGAGACAATCAGTAAAGACTATCAATACCAGAATTAGATTCCCAAGGCCATCCATCAATTGTTGGAATAATCAGGTGCAAGGCAGAAAATATACATAAAACTGGAACTGAAACAAGGAAAAGGATGTTTTCAAAGACTGGTAGGATCTCTAAAACATTTTTAAAGTACATGTCATTGATAAAGCTAAATACTCAAAGGTTGTGTAATACAAGAGATTAAGCATTGAGAAGAGTGAAATTATGCTGTTTTGAAAACTATGGCAGATGAGATTTTCTGCCTAATTATATAAGAAGGTTTCTCTAAAAAATACACATTATTTCAATGACTTATTGGCTGTGAAATAAGTTAGGGGTATTTGAAATGGCTTGTCTTCAAAGAAAGCTGAGATGTAGGGAATCACAGAAAGTCGAGGGGAAAATAGGTCAATATATACATTGCTATATGTTGAAATAAACGTTCGGCCAGCAACAATGGAGAGCACCTGACACTTAGAAACTTACAAGTAAGCTGGAATCTTCAAAAGTTCAAATCTTTATAGTAAAATATTTATTAAAATGAATAACCAAGTGTTTTAATTGACATCAGAAGATCAAAACAATAAACCCTGAGAACATAGAAAAAAGATAAATAAAGATATGAGCAGAACTTAATACACCAGAAAACGTATAATATTGAGGTGATTTAGTAAGTCCAAAGAATCTTCTTTGAAAAGATTGAAAAGACACACTTTGATTAAGGAAAACAAAAACATAAGTAGAGAATATACAGAAAGAATCAGGACAATGTAATATCAGAGAATATATGAAATGCCAGTAAATTTGAACATTTCTGTAAAGTGGACCATTTCCTAGCTCCTAAAGTTTACCAAACCTGACACAAGAGGAAATCATTTAAGGTCATCATGTCTGCCCTTGGCATTCTCGGAACGCCCTGGCCTCAGGATGCAGCATCTGTAGTCCATGGTAACCTGCGGAGAGGGGGCGGGGCTGAGGGAGGTTGGAACACTGCCCTCACTGAGGGAGTGGGTGTGGCCATCTCTGCTGTGACTGAACAAAGGGCAGGGGAGCATGGGGCCCAGGGCAGGGCCCACAGAGCCCGGCAGGTCCAGTGGGGAGTCACAAGCATTTAGGCCCAGGCCAAAGGGCGCCTTCTTTGTCTGCACAGCTGCCCAATCTCTCACCTTTCCACTGAGGCCGACCTCTTACTTGAAGTGTGTGTGGAACCTGTCCGCGCAGTGCACCTCGCTGCACAGCTAACCATAGGTCTGGGCATCGTAGCTTCCTGTCACGTGACCGAAGATCGCAGGCAGATGGGTCCCAGGGACACATGCAGAGAGGCTCCTGCCTGGGCCACATGCTGCCCACTGCCCCTTCCCCAGATCGGGGGCTGCCAATCAGCCCTGTCGGAATCCACTGCCTCTAGAGGGAGTATTGGACCAACACTTGTAGAAAACGGTGTCCTCCTGGGCAAATCATTGGAGGGACACAAATAAATCTTTGCCGACTTTCTCCTGAAGCTTACGAGCGTTCACACCTAAGCGTCTTACAAGGTCAGCTGTTTAGCTAAACATGAGCTCATGATCTAAATTTACACAATAATGAAGAAATCAGCTACAAGGGGAGACAATCAGCAAAAACTATCAATACCAGAATTAGATTCCCAAGGCCATCCATCAATTGTTGGAATAATCAGGTGCAAGGCAGAAAATATACATAAAACTCGAACTGAAACAAGGAACAAGGATGTTTTCAAAGACTGGTAGGATCTCTAAAACATTTTTAAAGTACATGTCATTGATAAAGCTAAATACTCAAAGGTTGTGTAATACAACCGATTAAGCTTTGAGAAGAGTGAAATTATGCTGTTTTGAAAACTATGGCAGGTGAGATTTTCTGCCTAATTATATAAGAAGATTTCCCTAAAAAATACACATTATTTCAATGACTTATTGGCTGTGAAATAAGTTAAGTGTATTTCAAATGGCTTGTCTGCAAAGAAAGGTGAGATGTAGGGAATCACAGAAAGTCGAGGGGAAAATAGGTCAATATATACATTGCTATATGGTGAACTAAACCTTAGGCCAGCAACAATGGAGAGGACCTGACCCTTAGAAACTTACAAGTAAGCTGGAATCTTCAAAAGTTCAAATCTTTATAAGTAAAATATTTATTAAAATGAATAACCAAGTGTTTTAATTGACATCAGAAGATCAAAACAATAAACCCTGAGAACATAGAAAAAAGATAAATAAAGATATGAGCAGAACTTAATACAACAGAAAACGTATAAAATTGAGGTGATTTAGTAAGTCCAAAGAATCTTCTTTGAAAAGATTGAAAAGACACACTTGATTAAGGAAAACAAAAACATAAGTAAAGAATATACAGAAAGAATCAGGACAATGTTATAGCAGAGAATATATGAAATGCCAGTAAATTTGAACATTTCTGTAAAGTGGACCATTTCCTAGCTCCTAAAGTTTACCAAACCTGACACAAGAGGAAATCATTTAAGGTCATCATGTCTGCCCTTGGCATTCTCGGAATGCCCTGGCCTCAGGATGCAGCCTCTGTAGTCCATGGTAACCTTCGGAGTGGGGGCGGGGATGAGGGTGGTTGGAACTCTGCCCTCACTGAAGGAGTGGGTGTGGCCATCTCTGCTGTGACTGAACAAATGGCAGGGGAGCAGGGGGCCCAGGGCTGGGCCCTCAGAGCCCGGCAGGTCCAGTGGGGTGTCACAAGCATTTAGGCCCAGGTCAAAGGGCGCCTTCTTTTTCTGCACAGCTGCCCAAACTCTCAACTTTCCACTCAGGCCGACATCTTACTTGAAGTGTGTGTGGAACCTGTCCGCGCAGTACACCTCGCTGCACAGCTAACCATAGGTCTGGGCATCGTAGCTTCCTGCCTGTTGACCGAAGTTCGCAGGTAGGTGGGTCCCAGGGACACATGCAGTGAGGCTCCTGCACGGGCAACAGGCTGCCCACTGCCCCTGCCCCAGATCGGGGTCCGCCAATCAGCCCTGTCGGAGTCCCCTGCCTCTAGAGGGAGTATTGGACCAACACTTGTAGAAAACGGTGTCCTCGTGGGCAACTCATTGGAGGGAAAGAAATAAATCTTTGCCGACATTCTTCTGAAGCTTACGAGCGTTCACACCTAAGCGTCTTACAAGGTCAGCTGTTTAGCTAAACATGAGCTCTTGATCTAAATTTACACAATAATGAAGAAATCAGCTACGAGGGGAGACAATCAGTAAAGACTATCAATACCAGAATTAGATTCCCAAGGCCATCCATCAATTGTTGGAATAATCAGGTGCAAGGCAGAATATATACATAAAACTGGAACTGAAACAAGGAACAAGGATGTTTTCAAAGACTGGTAGGATCTCTAAAACATTTTTAAAGGACATGTCATTGATAAAGCTAAATACTCAAAGGTTGTGTAATACAACAGATTAAGCATTGAGAAGAGTGAAATTATGCTGTTTTGAAAACTATGGCAGGTGAGATTTTCTGCCTAATTATATAAGAAGATTTCTCTAAAAATACACATTATTTCAATGACTTATTGGCTGTGAAATAAGTTAAGGGTATTTCAAATGGCTTGTCTGCAAAGAAAGGTGAGATGTAGGGAATCACAGAAAGTCGAGGGGAAAATAGGTCAATATATACATTGCTATATGGTGAACTAAACCTTAGGCCAGCAACAATGGAGAGGACCTGACCCTTAGAAACTTACAAGTAAGCTGGAATCTTCAAAAGTTCAAATCTTTATAAGTAAAATATTTATTAAAATGAATAACCAAGTGTTTTAATTGACATCAGAAGATCAAAACAATAAACCCTGAGAACATAGAAAAAAGATAAATAAAGATATGAGCAGAACTTAATACAACAGAAAACGTATAAAATTGAGGTGATTTAGTAAGTCAAAAGAATCTTCTTTGAAAAGATTGAAAAGACACACTTTGATTAAGGAAAAAAAAAACATAAGTAAAGAATATACAGAAAGAATCAGGACAAAGTTATAGCAGAGAATATAAGAAATGCCAGTAAATTTGAACATTTCTGTAAAGTGGACCATTTCCTAGCTCCTAAAGTTTACCAAACCTGACACAAGAGGAAATCATTTAAGGTCATCATGTCTGCCCTTGGCATTCTCGGAACGCCCTGGCCTCAGGATGCAGCCTCTGTAGTCCATGGTAACCTGCGGAGAGGGGGCGGGGCTGAGGGTGGTTGGAACTCTGCCCTCACAGAAGGAGTGGGTGTGGCCATCTCTGCTGTGACTGAACAAAGGGCAGGGGAGCAGGGGGCCCTGTGCAGGGCCCTCAGAGCACGGCAGGTCCAGTGGGGTGTCACAAGCATTTAGGCCCAGGACAAAGGGCGCCTTCTTTGTCTGCACAGCTGCCCAAACTCTCAACTTTCCACTCAGGCCGACATCTTACTTGAAGTGTGTGTGGAACCTGTCCGCGCAGTACACCTCGCTGCACAGCTAACCATAGGTCTGGGCATCGTAGCTTCCTGCCTGTTGACCGAAGTTCGCAGGAAGGTGGGTCCCAGGGACACATGCAGTGAGGCTCCTGCACGGGCAACAGGCTGCCCACTGCCCCTGCCCCAGATCGGGGTCCGCCAATCAGCCCTGTCGGAGTCCCCTGCCTCTAGAGGGAGTATTGGACCAACACTTGTAGAAAACGGTGTCCTCGTGGGCAACTCATTGGAGGGAAAGAAATAAATCTTTGCCGACTTTCTGCTGAAACTTACGAGCCTTCACACCTAAGCGTCTTACAAGGTCAGCTGTTTAGCTAAACATGAGCTCATGATCTAAATTTACACAATAATGAAGAAATCAGCTACGAGGGGAGACAATCAGTAAAGACTATCAATACCAGAATTAGATTCCCAAGGCCATCCATCAATTGTTGGAATAATCAGGTGCAAGGCAGAATATATACATAAAACTGGAACTGAAACAAGGAACAAGGATGTTTTCAAAGACTGGTAGGATCTCTAAAACATTTTTAAAGGACATGTCATTGATAAAGCTAAATACTCAAAGGTTGTGTAATACAACAGATTAAGCATTGAGAAGAGTGAAATTATGCTGTTTTGAAAACTATGGCAGGTGAGATTTTCTGCCTAATTATATAAGAAGATTTCTCTAAAAATACACATTATTTCAATGACTTATTGGCTGTGAAATAAGTTAAGGGTATTTCAAATGGCTTGTCTGCAAAGAAAGGTGAGATGTAGGGAATCACAGAAAGTCGAGGGGAAAATAGGTCAATATATACATTGCTATATGGTGAACTAAACTTTAGGCCAGCAACAATGGAGAGGACCTGACCCTTAGAAACTTACAAGTAAGCTGGAATCTTCAAAAGTTCAAATCTTTATAAGTAAAATATTTATTAAAATGAATAACCAAGTGTTTTAATTGACATCAGAAGATCAAAACAATAAACCCTGAGAACATAGAAAAAAGATAAATAAAGATATGAGCAGAACTTAATACAACAGAAAACGGATAAAATTGAGGTGATTTAGTAAGTCCAAAGAATCTTCTTTGAAAAGATTGAAAAGACACACTTTGATTAAGGAAAACAAAAACATAAGTAAAGAATATACAGAAAGAATCAGGACAATGTTATACAGGGGATATAAGAAATGCCAGTAAATTTGAACATTTCTGTAAAGTGGACCATTTCCTAGCTCCTAAAGTTTACCAAACCTGACACAAGAGGAAATTATTTAAGGTCATCATGTCTGCCCTTGTCATACTCGGAACGCCCTGGCCTCAGCATGCAGCCTCTGTAGTCCACGGTAACCTGCGGAGAGGGGGCGGGGCTGAGGGTGGTTGGAACTCTGCCCTCACTGAAGGAGTGGGTGTGGTCATCTCTGCTGTGACTGAACAAAGGGCAGGGGAGGAGGGGTCCCAGGGCAGGGCCCTCAGCGCCCGGCAGGTCCAGTGGGGTGTCACAAGCATTTAGGCCCAGGCCAAAGTGTGCCTTCTTTCTCTGCACAGCTGCCCAAACTCTCACCTTTCCACTCAGGCCGACCTCTTACTTCAAGTATGTGTGGAACCTGTCCTCACAGTACAACTCGCTGCACAGCTAACCATAGGTCTGGGCATCGTAGTTTCCTGCCAGGTGACCGAAGTTCGCAGGCAGAAGTGTCCCAGGGACACATGCATAGAGGTTCCAGCCCGGGCCACAGGCTGCCCACTGCCCCTGCCCCAGATCGGGGGCCGCCAATCAGCCCTGTCGGAGTCCCCTTCCTCTAGAGGGAGTATTGGACCAACACTTGTAGAAAACAGTGTCCTCGTGGGCAACTCATTGGAGGGACACAAATAAATCGTTGCCGTCTTTCTGCGGAAGCTTACGAGCGTTCACACCTAAGCGTCTTACAAGGTCAGCTGTTTAGCTAAACATGAGCTCATGATCTAAATTTACACAATAATGAAAAAATCAGCTACGAGGGGAGACAATCAGTAAAGACTATCAATACCAGAATTAGATTCCCAAGGCCATCCATCAATTGTTGGAATAATCAGGTGCAAGGCAGAATATATACATAAAACTGGAACTGAAACAAGGAACAAGGATGTTTTCAAAGACTGGTAGGATCTCTAAAACATTTTTAAAGGACATGTCATTGATAAAGCTAAATACTCTAAGGTTGTGTAATACAACAGATTAAGCATTGAGAAGAGTGAAATTATGCTGTTTTGAAAACTATGGCAGGTGAGATTTTCTGCCTAATTATATAAGAAGATTTCTCTAAAAATACACATTATTTCAATGACTTATTGGCTGTGAAATAAGTTAAGGGTATTTCAAATGGCTTGTCTGCAAAGAAAGGTGAGATGTAGGGAATCACAGAAAGTCGAGGGGAAAATAGGTCAATATATACATAGCTATATGGTGAACTAAACCTTAGGCCAGCAACAATGGAGAGGACCTGACCCTTAGAAACTTACAAGTAAGCTGGAATCTTCAAAAGTTCAAATCTTTATAAGTAAAATATTTATTAAAATGAATAACCAAGTGTTTTAATTGACATCAGAAGATCAAAACAATAAACCCTGAGAACATAGAAAAAAGATAAATAAAGATATGAGCAGAACTTAATACATCAGAAAACGTATAAAATTGAGGTGATTTAGTAAGTCCAAAGAATCTTCTTTGTAAAAATTGAAAAGACACACTTTGATTAAGGAAAACAAAAACATAAGTATAGAATATACAGAAAGAATAAGGACAATGTTATAGCAGAGAATATAAGAAATGCCAGTAAATTTGAACATTTCTGTAAAGTGGACCATTTCCTAGCTCCTAAAGTTTACCAAACCTGACACAAGAGGAAATCATTTAAGGTCATCATGTCTGCCCTTGGCATTGTCGGAACGCCCTGGCCTCAGCATGCAGCCTCTGTAGTCCATGGTAACCTGTGGAGAGGGGGCGGGGCTGAGGGTGGTTGGAACTCTGCCCTCACTGAAGGAGTGGGTGTGGTCATCTCTGCTGTGACTGAACAAAGGGCATGGGAGCAGGGGGCCCAGGGCAGGGCCCTCAGAGCCCGGCAGGTCCAGTGGGGTGTCACAAGCATTTAGGCCCAGGCCAAAGTGTGCCTTCTTTGTCTGCACAGCTGCCCAAACTCTCACCTTTCTACTCAGGCCGACCTCTTACTTGAAGTATGTGTGGAACCTGTCCTCACAGTACAACTCGCTGCACAGCTAACCATAGGTCTGGGCATCGTAGTTTCCTGCCAGGTGACCGAAGTTCGCAGGCAGATGTGTACCAGGGACACATGCAAAGAGGTTCCAGCCCGGGCCACAGGCTGCCCACTGCCCCTGCCCCAGATCGGGGGCCGCCAATCAGCCCTGTCGGAGTCCCCTTCCTCTAGAGGGAGTATTGGACCAACACTTGTAGAAAACGGTGTCCTCGTGGGCAACTCATTGGAGGGACACAAATAAATCGTTGCCGTCTTTCTGCGGAAGCTTACGAGCGTTCACACCTAAGCGTCTTACAAGGTCAGCTGTTTAGCTAAACATGAGCTCATGATCTAAATTTACACAATAATGAAAAAATCAGCTACGAGGGGAGACAATCAGTAAAGACTAACAATACCAGAATTAGATTCCCAAGGCCATCCATCAATTGTTGGAATAATCAGGTGCAAGGCAGAATATATACATAAAACTGGAACTGAAACAAGGAACAAGGATGTTTTCAAAGACTGGTAGGATCTCTAAAACATTTTTAAAGTACATGTCATTGATAAAGCTAAATACTCTAAGGTTGTGTAATACAACAGATTAAGCATTGAGAAGAGTGAAATTATGCTGTTTTGAAAACTATGGCAGGTGAGATTTTCTGCCTAATTATATAAGAAGATTTCTCTAAAAATACACATTATTTCAATGACTTATTGGCTGTGAAATAAGTTAAGGGTATTTCAAATGGCTTGTCTGCAAAGAAAGGTGAGATGTAGGGAATCACAGAAAGTCGAGGGGAAAATAGGTCAATATATACATTGCTATATGGTGAACTAAACCTTAGGCCAGCAACAATGAAGAGGACCTGACCCTTAGAAACTTACAAGTAAGCTGGAATCTTCAAAAGTTCAAATCTTTATAAGTAAAATATTTATTAAAATGAATAACCAAGTGTTTTAATTGACATCAGAAGATCAAAACAATAAACCCTGAGAACATAGAAAAAAGATAAATAAAGATATGAGCAGAACTTAATACAACAGAAAACGTATAAAATTCAGGTGATTTAGTAAGTCCAAAGAATCTTCTTTGAAAAGATTGAAAAGACACACTTTGATTAAGGAAAACAAAAACATAAGTAAAGAATATACAGAAAGAATCAGGACAATGTTATAGCAGAGAATATATGAAATGCCAGTAAATTTGAACATTTCTGTAAAGTGGACCATTTCCTAGCTCCTAAAGTTTACCAAACCTGACACAAGAGGAAATCATTTAAGGTCATCATGTCTGCCCTTGGCATTGTCGGAACGCCCTGGCCTCAGGATGCAGCCTCTGTAGTCCATGGTAACCTGTGGAGAGGGGGCGGGGCTGAGGGTGGTTGGAACTCTGCCCTCACTGAAGGAGTGGGTGTGGCCATCTCTGCTGTGACTGAACAAAGGGCAGGGGAGCAGGGGGCCCAGGGCAGGGCCCTCAGAGCACGGCAGGTCCAGTGGGGTGTCACAAGCATTTAGGCCCAGGCCAAAGTGTGCCTTCTTTGTCTGCACAGCTGCCCAAACTCTCACCTTTCCACTCAGGCCGACCTCTTACTTGAAGTGTGTGTGGAACCTGTCCTCACAGTACACCTCGCTGCACAGCTAACCATAGGTCTGGGCATCGTAGCTTCCTGCCAGGTGACCGAAGTTCGCAGGCAGATGTGTCCCAGGGACACATGCAAAGAGGCTCCAGACCGGGCCACAGGCTGCCCACTGCCCCTGCCCCAGATCGGGGGCCGCCAATCAGCCCTGTCGGAATCCCCTTCCTTTAGAGGGCGTATTGGACCAACACTTGTAGAAAACGGTGTCCTCGTGGGCAACTCATTGGAGGGACACAAATAAATTTTGCCGACTTTCTCCTGAAGCTTACGAGCGTTCACACCTAAGCGTCTTACAAGGTCAGCTGTTTAGCTAAACATGAGCTCATGATCTAAATTTACACAATAATGAAAAAATCAGCTACGAGGGGAGACAATCAGTAAAGACTATCAATACCAGAATTAGATTCCCAAGGCCATCCATCAATTGTTGGAATAATCAGGTGCAAGGCAGAATATATACATAAAACTGGAACTGAAACAAGGAACAAGGATGTTTTCAAAGACTGGTAGGATCTCTAAAACATTTTTAAAATACATGTCATTGATAAAGCTAAATACTCAAAGGTTGTGTAATACAACAGATTAAGCATTGAGAAGAGTGAAATTATGCTGTTTTGAAAACTATGGCAGGTGAGATTTTCTACCTAATTATAGAAGAAGATTTCTCTAAAAATACACATTATTTCAATGACTTATTGGCTGTGAAATAAGTTAAGGGTATTTCAAATGGCTTGTCTGCAAAGAAAGTTGAGATGTAGGGAATCACAGAAAGTCGAGGGGAAAATAGGTCAATATATACATTGCTATATGGTGAACTAAACCTTAGGCCAGCAACAATGGAGAGGACCTGACCCTTAGAAACTTACAAGTAAGCTGGAATCTTCAAAAGTTCAAATCTTTATAAGTAAAATATTTATTAAAATGAATAACCAAGTGTTTTAATTGACATCAGAAGATCAAAACAATAAACCCTGAGAACATAGAAAAAAGATAAATAAAGATATGAGCAGAACTTAATACAACAAAAAACGTATAAAATTCAGGTGATTTAGTAAGTCCAAAGAATCTTCTTTGAAAAGATTGAAAAGACACACTTTGATTAAGGAAAACAAAAACGTAAGTATAGAATATACAGAAAGAATCAGGACAATGTTATAGCAGAGAATATAAGAAATGCCAGTAAATTTGAACATTTCTGTAAAGTGGACCATTTCCTAGCTCCTAAAGTTTACCAAACCTGACACAAGAGGAAATCATTTAAGGTCATCATGTCTGCCCTTGGCATTGTCGGAACACCCTGGCCTCAGGATGCAGCCTCTGTAGTCCATGGTAACCTGCGGAGAGGGGGCGGGGCTGAGGGTGGTTGGAACTCTGCCCTCACTGAAGGAGTGGGTGTGGCCATCTCTGCTGTGACTGAACAAAGGGCAGGGGAGCAGGGGGCCCAGGGCAGGGCCCTCAGAGCACGGCAGGTCCAGTGGGGTGTCACAAGCATTTAGGCCCAGGCCAAAGGGTGCCTTCTTTGTCTGCACAGCTGCCCAAACTCTCCCCTTTCCACTCAGGCCGACCTCTTACTTGAAGTGTGTGTGGAACCTGTCCTCACAGTACACCTCGCTGCACAGCTAACCATAGGTCTGGGCATCGTAGCTTTCTGCCAGGTGACCGAAGTTCGCAGGCAGATGTGTCCCAGGTACACATGCAAAGAGGCTCCAGCCCGGGCCACAGGCTGCACACTGCCCCTGCCCCAGATCGGTGGCCGCCAATCAGCCCTGTCAGAATCCCCTTCTTCTAGAGGGAGTATTGGACCAACACTTGTAGAAAACGGTGTCCTCGTGGGCAACTCATTGGAGGGACACAAATAAATTTTGCCGACTTTCTCCTGAAGCTTACGAGCGTTCACACCTAAGCGTCTTACAAGGTCAGCTGTTTAGATAAACATGAGCTCATGATCTAAATTTACACAATAATGAAAAATTCAGCTACGAGGGGAGACAATCAGTTACGACTATCAATACCAGAATTAGATTCCCAAGGCCATCCATCAATTGTTGGAATAATCAGGTGCAAGGCAGAATATATACATAAAACTGGAACTGAAACAAGGAACAAGGATGTTTTCAAAGACTGGTAGGATCTGTAAAACATTTTTAAAGTACATGTCATTGATAAAGCTAAATACTCAAAGGTTGTATAATACAACAGATTAAGCATTGAGAAGAGTGAAATTATGCTGTTTTGAAAACTATGGCAGGTGAGATTTTCTGCCTAATTATATAAGAAGATTTCTCTAAAAATACACATTATTTCAATGACTTATTGGCTGTGAAATAAGTTAAGGGTATTTCAAATGGCTTGTCTGCAAAGAAAGGTGAGATGTAGGGAATCACAGAAAGTCGAGGGGAAAATAGGTCAATATATACATTGCTATATGGTGAACTAAACCTTAGGCCAGCAACAATGGAGAGGACCTGACCCTTAGAAACTTACAAGTAAGCTGGAATCTTCAAAAGTTCAAATCTTTATAAGTAAAATATTTATTAAAATGAATAACCAAGTGTTTTAATTGACATCAGAAGATCAAAACAATAAACCCTGAGAACATAGAAAAAAGATAAATAAAGATATGAGCAGAACTTAATACAACAGAAAACGTATAAAATTGAGGTGATTTAGTAAGTCCAAAGAATCTTCTTTGAAAAGATTGAAAAGACACACTTTGATTAAGGAAAACAAAAACATAAGTAAAGAATATACAGAAAGAATCAGGACAATGTTATAGCAGAGAATATATGAAATGCCAGTAAATTTGAACATTTCTGTAAAGTGGACCATTTCCTAGCTCCTAAAGTTTACCAAACCTGACACAAGAGGAAATCATTTAAGGTCATAATGTCTGCCCTTGGCATTCTCGGAACGCCCTGGCCTCAGGATGCAGCCTCTGTAGTCTATGGTAAACTGCGGAGAGGGGGCGGGGCTGAGGTTGGTTGGAACACTGCCCTCACTGAAGGAGTGGGTGTGGCCATCTCTGCTGTGACTGAACAAAGGGCAGGGGAGCAGGGGGCCCAGGGCAGGGCCCTCAGAGCACGGCAGGTCCAGTGGGGTGTCACAAGCATTTAGGCCCAGGCCAAAGTGTGCCTTCTTTGTCTGCACAGCTGCCCAAACTCTCACCTTTCCACTCAGGCCGACCTCTTCCTTGAAGTGTGTGTGGAACCTGTCCTCACAGTACACCTCGCTGCACAGCTAACCATAGGTCTGGGCATCGTAGCTTCCTGCCAGGTGACCGAAGTTCGCAGGCAGATGTGTCCCAGGGACACATGCAAAGAGGCTCCAGACCGGGCCACAGGCTGCCCACTGCCCCTGCCCCAGATCGGGGGCCGCCAATCAGCCCTGTCGGAATCCCCTTCCTTTAGAGGGAGTATTGGACCAACACTTGTAGAAAACGGTGTCCTCGTGGGCAACTCATTAGAGGGACACAAATAAATTTTGCCGACTTTCTCCTGAAGCTTACGAGCGTTCACACCTAAGCGTCTTACAAGGTCAGCTGTTTAGCTAAACATGAGCTCATGATCTAAATTTACACAATAATGAAAAAATCAGCTACGAGGGGAGACAATCAGTAAAGACTATCAATACCAGAATTAGATTCCCAAGGCCATCCATCAATTGTTGGAATAATCAGGTGCAAGGCAGAATATATACATAAAACTGGAACTGAAACAAGGAACAAGGATGTTTTCAAAGACTGGTAGGATCTCTAAAACATTTTTAAAATACATGTCATTGATAAAGCTAAATACTCAAAGGTTGTGTAATACAACAGATTAAGCATTGAGAAGAGTGAAATTATGCTGTTTTGAAAACTATGGCAGGTGAGATTTTCTACCTAATTATAGAAGAAGATTTCTCTAAAAATACACATTATTTCAATGACTTATTGGCTGTGAAATAAGTTAAGGGTATTTCAAATGGCTTGTCTGCAAAGAAAGGTGAGATGTAGGGAATCACAGAAAGTCGAGGGGAAAATAGGTCAATATATACATTGCTATATGGTGAACTAAACCTTAGGCCAGCAACAATGGAGAGGACCTGACCCTTAGAAACTTACAAGTAAGCTGGAATCTTCAAAAGTTCAAATCTTTATAAGTAAAATATTTATTAAAATGAATAACCAAGTGTTTTAATTGACATCAGAAGATCAAAACAATAAACCCTGAGAACATAGAAAAAAGATAAATAAAGATATGAGCAGAACTTAATACAACAAAAAACGTATAAAATTCAGGTGATTTAGTAAGTCCAAAGAATCTTCTTTGAAAAGATTGAAAAGACACACTTTGATTAAGGAAAACAAAAACGTAAGTATAGAATATACAGAAAGAATCAGGACAATGTTATAGCAGAGAATATAAGAAATGCCAGTAAATTTGAACATTTCTGTAAAGTGGACCATTTCCTAGCTCCTAAAGTTTACCAAACCTGACACAAGAGGAAATCATTTAAGGTCATCATGTCTGCCCTTGGCATTGTCGGAACACCCTGGCCTCAGGATGCAGCCTCTGTAGTCCATGGTAACCTGCGGAGAGGGGGCGGGGCTGAGGGTGGTTGGAACTCTGCCCTCACTGAAGGAGTGGGTGTGGCCATCTCTGCTGTGACTGAACAAAGGGCAGGGGAGCAGGGGGCCCAGGGCAGGGCCCTCAGAGCACGGCAGGTCCAGTGGGGTGTCACAAGCATTTAGGCCCAGGCCAAAGGGCGCCTTCTTTGTCTGCACAGCTGCCCAAACTCTCCCCTTTCCACTCAGGCCGACCTCTTACTTGAAGTGTGTGTGGAACCTGTCCTCACAGTACACCTCGCTGCACAGCTAACCATAGGTCTGGGCATCGTAGCTTTCTGCCAGGTGACCGAAGTTCGCAGGCAGATGTGTCCCAGGTACACATGCAAAGAGGCTCCAGCCCGGGCCACAGGCTGCACACTGCCCCTGCCCCAGATCGGTGGCCGCCAATCAGCCCTGTCAGAATCCCCTTCTTCTAGAGGGAGTATTGGACCAACACTTGTAGAAAACGGTGTCCTCGTGGGCAACTCATTGGAGGGACACAAATAAATTTTGCCGACTTTCTCCTGAAGCTTACGAGCGTTCACACCTAAGCGTCTTACAAGGTCAGCTGTTTAGATAAACATGAGCTCATGATCTAAATTTACACAATAATGAAAAATTCAGCTACGAGGGGAGACAATCAGTTACGACTATCAATACCAGAATTAGATTCCCAAGGCCATCCATCAATTGTTGGAATAATCAGGTGCAAGGCAGAATATATACATAAAACTGGAACTGAAACAAGGAACAAGGATGTTTTCAAAGACTGGTAGGATCTGTAAAACATTTTTAAAGTACATGTCATTGATAAAGCTAAATACTCAAAGGTTGTATAATACAACAGATTAAGCATTGAGAAGAGTGAAATTATGCTGTTTTGAAAACTATGGCAGGTGAGATTTTCTGCCTAATTATATAAGAAGATTTCTCTAAAAATACACATTATTTCAATGACTTATTGGCTGTGAAATAAGTTAAGGGTATTTCAAATGGCTTGTCTGCAAAGAAAGGTGAGATGTAGGGAATCACAGAAAGTCGAGGGGAAAATAGGTCAATATATACATTGCTATATGGTGAACTAAACCTTAGGCCAGCAACAATGGAGAGGACCTGACCCTTAGAAACTTACAAGTAAGCTGGAATCTTCAAAAGTTCAAATCTTTATAAGTAAAATATTTATTAAAATGAATAACCAAGTGTTTTAATTGACATCAGAAGATCAAAACAATAAACCCTGAGAACATAGAAAAAAGATAAATAAAGATATGAGCAGAACTTAATACAACAGAAAACGTATAAAATTGAGGTGATTTAGTAAGTCCAAAGAATCTTCTTTGAAAAGATTGAAAAGACACACTTTGATTAAGGAAAACAAAAACATAAGTAAAGAATATACAGAAAGAATCAGGACAATGTTATAGCAGAGAATATATGAAATGCCAGTAAATTTGAACATTTCTGTAAAGTGGACCATTTCCTAGCTCCTAAAGTTTACCAAACCTGACACAAGAGGAAATCATTTAAGGTCATAATGTCTGCCCTTGGCATTCTCGGAACGCCCTGGCCTCAGGATGCAGCCTCTGTAGTCTATGGTAAACTGCGGAGAGGGGGCGGGGCTGAGGTTGGTTGGAACACTGCCCTCACTGAAGGAGTGGGTGTGGCCATCTCTGCTGTGACTGAACAAAGGGCAGGGGAGCAGGGGGCCCAGGGCAGGGCCCTCAGAGCACGGCAGGTCCAGTGGGGTGTCACAAGCATTTAGGCCCAGGCCAAAGTGTGCCTTCTTTGTCTGCACAGCTGCCCAAACTCTCACCTTTCCACTCAGGCCGACCTCTTCCTTGAAGTGTGTGTGGAACCTGTCCTCACAGTACACCTCGCTGCACAGCTAACCATAGGTCTGGGCATCGTAGCTTCCTGCCAGGTGACCGAAGTTCGCAGGCAGATGTGTCCCAGGGACACATGCAAAGAGGCTCCAGACCGGGCCACAGGCTGCCCACTGCCCCTGCCCCAGATCGGGGGCCGCCAATCAGCCCTGTCGGAATCCCCTTCCTTTAGAGGGAGTATTGGACCAACACTTGTAGAAAACGGTGTCCTCGTGGGCAACTCATTAGAGGGACACAAATAAATTTTGCCGACTTTCTCCTGAAGCTTACGAGCGTTCACACCTAAGCGTCTTACAAGGTCAGCTGTTTAGCTAAACATGAGCTCATGATCTAAATTTACACAATAATGAAAAAATCAGCTACGAGGGGAGACAATCAGTAAAGACTAACAATACCAGAATTAGATTCCCAAGGCCATCCATCAATTGTTGGAATAATCAGGTGCAAGGCAGAATATATACATAAAACTGGAACTGAAACAAGGAACAAGGATGTTTTCAAAGACTGGTAGGATCTCTAAAACATTTTTAAAGTACATGTCATTGATAAAGCTAAATACTCAAAGGTTGTGTAATACAACAGATTAAGCATTGAGAAGAGTGAAATTATGCTGTTTTGAAAACTATGGCAGGTGAGATTTTCTGCCTAATTATATAAGAAGATTTCTCTAAAAATACACATTATTTCAATGACTTATTGGCTGTGAAATAATTTAAGGGTATTTCAAATGGCTTGTCTGCAAAGAAAGGTGAGATGTAGGGAATCACAGAAAGTCGAGGGGAAAATAGGTCAAAATATACATTGCTATATGGTGAACTAAACCTTAGGCCAGCAACAATGGAGAGGACCTGACCCTTAGAAACTTACAAGTAAGCTGGAATCTTCAAAAGTTCAAATCTTTATAAGTGAAATATTTATTAAAATGAATAACCAAGTGTTTTAATTGACATCAGAAGATCAAAACAATAAACCCTGAGAACATAGAAAAAAGATAAATAAAGATATGAGCAGAACTTAATACAACAGAAAACGTATAAAATTGAGGTGATTTAGTAAGTCCAAAGAATCTTCTTTGAAAAGATTGAAAAGACACACTTTGATTAAGGAAAACAAAAACATAAGTATAGAATATACAGAAAGAATCAGGACAATGTTATAGCAGAGAATATAAGAAATGCCAGTAAATTTCAACATTTCTGTAAAGTGGACCATTTCCTAGCTCCTAAAGTTTACCAAACCTGACACAAGAGGAAATCATTTAAGGTCATCATGTCTGCCCTTGGCATTGTCGGAACGCCCTGGCCTCAGGATGCATCCTCTGTAGTCCATGGTAACCTGTGGAGAGGGGGCGGGGCTGAGGGTGGTTGGAACTCTGCCCTCACTGAAGGAGTGGGTGTGGCCATCTCTGCTGTGACTGAACAAAGGGCAGGGGAGCAGTGGGCCCAGGGCAGGGCCCTCAGAGCACGGCAGGTCCAGTGGGGTGTCACAAGCATTTAGGCCCAGGCCAAAGTGTGCCTTCTTTGTCTGCACAGCTGCCCAAACTCTCACCTTTCCACTCAGGCCGACCTCTTACTTGAAGTGTGTGTGGAACCTGTCCTCACAGTACACCTCGCTGCACAGCTAACCATAGGTCTGGGCATCGTAGCTTCCTGCCAGGTGACCGAAGTTCGCAGGCAGATGTGTCCCAGGGACACATGCAAAGAGGCTCCAGACCGGGCCACAGGCTGCCCACTGCCCCTGCCCCAGATCGGGGGCCGCCAATCAGCCCTGTCGGAATCCCCTTCCTTTAGAGGGCGTATTGGACCAACACTTGTAGAAAACGGTGTCCTCGTGGGCAACTCATTGGAGGGACACAAATAAATTTTGCCGACTTTCTCCTGAAGCTTACGAGCGTTCACACCTAAGCATCTTACAAGGTCAGCTGTTTAGCTAAACATGAGCTCATGATCTAAATTTACACAATAATGAAAAAATCAGCTACGAGGGGAGACAATCAGTAAGGACTATCAATACCAGAATTAGATTCCCAAGGCCATCCATCAATTGTTGGAATAATCAGGTGCAAGGCAGAATATATACATAAAACTGGAACTGAAACAAGGAACAAGGATGTTTTCAAAGACTGGTAGGATCTCTAAAACATTTTTAAAGGACATGTCATTGATAAAGCTAAATACTCAAAGGTTGTGTAATACAACAGATTAAGCATTGAGAAGAGTGAAATTATGCTGTTTTGAAAACTATGGCAGGTGAGATTTTCTGCCTAATTATATAAGAAGATTTCTCTAAAAATACACATTATTTCAATGACTTATTGGCTGTGAAATAAGTTAAGGGTATTTCAAATGGCTTGTCTGCAAAGAAAGTTGAGATGTAGGGAATCACAGAAAGTCGAGGGGAAAATAGGTCAATATATACATTGCTATATGGTGAACTAAACCTTAGGCCAGCAACAATGGAGAGGACCTGACCCTTAGAAACTTACAAGTAAGCTGGAATCTTCAAAAGTTCAAATCTTTATAAGTAAAATATTTATTAAAATGAATAACCAATTGTTTTAATTGACATCAGAAGATCAAAACAATAAACCTGAGAACATAGAAAAAAGATAAATAAAGATATGAGCAGAACTTAATACAACAGAAAACGTATAAAATTGAGGTGATTTAGTAAGTCCAAAGAATCTTCTTTGAAAAGATTGAAAAGACACACTTTGATTAAGGAAAACAAAAACATAAGTATAGAATATACAGAAAGAATCAGGACAATGTTATAGCAGAGAATATAAGAAATGCCAGTAAATTTGAACATTTCTGTAAAGTGGACCATTTCCTAGCTCCTAAAGTTTACCAAACCTGACACAAGAGGAAATCATTTAAGGTCATCATGTCTGCCCTTGGCATTGTCGGAACGCCCTGGCCTCAGGATGCAGCCTCTGTAGTCCATGGTAACCTGTGGAGAGGGGGCGGGGCTGAGGGTGGTTGGAACTCTGCCCTCACTGAAGGAGTGGGTGTGGCCATCTCTGCTGTGACTGAACAAAGGGCAGGGGAGCAGGGGGCCCAGGGCAGGGCCCTCAGAGCACGGCAGGTCCAGTGGGGTGTCACAAGCATTTAGGCCCAGGCCAAAGTGTGCCTTCTTTGTCTGCACAGCTGCCCAAACTCTCACCTTTCCACTCAGGCCGACCTCTTACTTGAAGTGTGTGTGGAACCTGTCCTCACAGTACACCTCGCTGCACAGCTAACCATAGGTCTGGGCATCGTAGCTTCCTGCCAGGTGACCGAAGTTCGCAGGCAGATGTGTCCCAGGGACACATGCAAAGAGGCTCCAGACCGGCCCACAGGCTGCCCACTGTCCCTGCCCCAGATCGGGGGCCGCCGATCAGCCCTGTCGGAATCCCCTTCCTTTAGAGGGAGTATTGGACCAACACTTGTAGAAAACGGTGTACTCGTGGGCAACTCATTGGAGGGACACAAATAAATTTTGCCGACTTTCTCCTGAAGCTTACGAGCGTTCACTCCTAAGCGTCTTACAAGGTCAGCTGTTTAGCTAAACATGAGCTCATGATCTAAATTTACACAATAATGAAAAAATCAGCTACGAGGGGAGACAATCAGTAAAGACTATCAATACCAGAATTAGATTCCCAAGGCCATCCATCAATTGTTGGAATAATCAGGTGCAAGGCAGAATATATACATAAAACTGGAACTGAAACAAGGAACAAGGATGTTTTCAAAGACTGGTAGGATCTCTAAAACATTTTTAAAGTACATGTCATTGATAAAGCTAAATACTCAAAGGTTGTGTAATACAACAGATTAAGCATTGAGAAGAGTGAAATTATGCTGTTTTGAAAACTATGGCAGGTGAGATTTTCTGCCTAATTATAGAAGAAGATTTCTCTAAAAATACACATTATTTCAATGACTTATTGGCTGTGAAATAAGTTAAGGGTATTTCAAATGGCTTGTCTGCAAAGAAAGGTGAGATGTAGGGAATCACAGAAAGTCGAGGGGAAAATAGGTCAATATATACATTGCTATATGGTGAACTAAACCTTAGGCCAGCAACAATGGAGAGGAACTGACCCTTAGAAACTTACAAGTAAGCTGGAATCTTCAAAAGTTCAAATCTTTATAAGTAAAATATTTATTAAAATGAATAACCAAGTGTTTTAATTGACATCAGAAGATCAAAACAATAAACCCTGAGAACATAGAAAAAAGATAAATAAAGATATGAGCAGAACTTAATACAACAGAAAACGTATAAAATTCAGGTGATTTAGTAAGTCCAAAGAATCTTCTTTGAAAAGATTGAAAAGACACACTTTGATTAAGGAAAACAAAAACATAAGTATAGAATATACAGAAAGAATCAGGACAATGTTATAGCAGAGAATATAAGAAATGCCAGTAAATTTCAACATTTCTGTAAAGTGGACCATTTCCTAGCTCCTAAAGTTTACCAAACCTGACACAAGAGGAAATCATTTAAGGTCATCATGTCTGCCCTTGGCATTGTCGGAACGCCCTGGCCTCAGGATGCAGCCTCTGTAGTCCATGGTAACCTGTGGAGAGGGGGCGGGGCTGAGGGTGGTTGGAACTCTGCCCTCACTGAAGGAGTGGGTGTGGCCATCTCTGCTGTGACTGAACAAAGGGCAGGGGAGCAGGGGGCCCAGGGCAGGGCCCTCAGAGCACGGCAGGTCCAGTGGGGTGTCACAAGCATTTAGGCCCAGGCCAAAGTGTGCCTTCTTTGTCTGCACAGCTGCCCAAACTCTCACCTTTCCACTCAGGCCGACCTCTTACTTGAAGTGTGTGTGGAACCTGTCCTCACAGTACACCTCGCTGCACAGCTAACCATAGGTCTGGGCATCGTAGCTTCCTGCCAGGTGACCGAAGTTTGCAGGCAGATGTGTCCCAGGGACACATGCAAAGAGGCTCCAGACCGGGCCACAGGCTGCCCACTGCCCCTGCCCCAGATCGGGGGCCGCCAATCAGCCCTGTCGGAATCCCCTTCCTTTAGAGGGAGTATTGGACCAACACTTGTAGAAAACGGTGTCCTCGTGGGCAACTCATTGGAGGGTCAGAAATAAATTTTGCCGACTTTCTCCTGAAGCTTACGAGCGTTCACACCTAAGCGTCTTACAAGGTCAGCTGTTTAGCTAAACATGAGCTCATGATCTAAATTTACACAATAATGAAGAAATCAGCTACGAGGGGAGACAATCAGTAAAGACTATCAATACCAGAATTAGATTCCCAAGGCCATCCATCAATTGTTGGAATAATCAGGTGCAAGGCAGAATATATACATAAAACTGGGACTGAAACAAGGAACAAGGATGTTTTCAAAGACTGGTAGGATCTCTAAAACATTTTTAAAGTACATGTCATTGATAAAGCTAAATACTCAAAGGTTGTGTAATACAACAGATTAAGGATTGAGAAGAGTGAAATTATGCTGTTTTGAAAACTATGGCAGGTGAGATTTTCTGCCTAATTATAGAAGAAGATTTCTCTAAAAATACACATTATTTCAATGACTTATTGGCTGTGAAATAAGTTAAGGGTATTTCAAATGGCTTGTCTGCAAAGAAAGGTGAGATGTAGGGAATCACAGAAAGTCGAGGGGAAAATAGGTCAATATATACATTGCTATATGGTGAACTAAACCTTAGGCCAGCAACAATGGAGAGGACCTGACCCTTAGAAACTTACAAGTAAGCTGGAATCTTCAAAAGTTCAAATCTATATAAGTAAAATATTTATTAAAATGAATAACCAAGTGTTTTAATTGACATCAGAAGATCAAAACAATAAACCCTGAGAACATAGAAAAAAGATAAATAAAGATATGAGCAGAACTTAATACAACAGAAAACGTATAAAATTGAGGTGATTTAGTAAGTCCAAAGAATCTTCTTTGAAAAGATTTAAAAGACACACTTTGATTAAGGAAAACAAAAACATAAGTAAAGAATATACAGAAAGAATCAGGACAATGTTATAGCAGAGAATATATGAAATGCCAGTAAATTTGAACATTTCTGTAAAGTGGACCATTTCCTAGCTCCTAAAGTTTACCAAACCTGACACAAGAGGAAATCATTTAAGGTCATCATGTCTGCCCTTGGCATTCTCGGAACGCCCTGGCCTCAGGATGCAGCCTCTGTAGTCCATGGTAAACTGCAGAGAGGGGGCGGGGCTGAGGTTGGTTGGAACACTGCCCCCACTGAAGGAGTGGGTGTGGCCATCTCTGCTGTGACTGAACAAAGGGCAGGGGAGCAGGGGGCCCAGGGCAGGGCCCTCAGAGCACGGCAGGTCCAGTGGGGTGTCACAAGCATTTAGGCCCAGGCCAAAGTGTGCCTTCTTTGTCTGCACAGCTGCCCAAACTCTCACCTTTCCACTCAGGCCGACCTCTTACTTGAAGTGTGTGTGGAACCTGTCCTCACAGTACACCTCGCTGCACAGCTAACCATAGGTCTGGGCATCGTAGCTTCCTGCCAGGTGACCGAAGTTCGCAGGCAGATGTGTCCCAGGGCCACATGCAAAGAGGCTCCAGACCGGTCCACAGGCTGCCCACTGCCCCTGCCCCAGATCGGGGGCCGCCAATCAGCCCTGTCGGAATCCCCTTCCTTTAGAGGGAGTATTGGACCAACACTTGTAGAAAACGGTGTCCTCGTGGGCAACTCATTGGAGGGACACAAATAAATTTTGCCGACTTTCTCCTGAAGCTTACGAGCGTTCACACCTAAGCGTCTTACAAGGTCAGCTGTTTAGCTAAACATGAGCTCATGATCTAAATTTACACAATAATGAAAAAATCAGCTACGAGGGGAGACAATCAGTAAAGACTAACAATACCAGAATTAGATTCCCAAGGCCATCCATCAATTGTTGGAATAATCAGGTGCAAGGCAGAATATATACATAAAACTGGAACTGAAACAAGGAACAAGGATGTTTTCAAAGACTGGTAGGATCTCTAAAACATTTTTAAAGTACATGTCATTGATAAAGCTAAATACTCAAAGGTTGTGTAATACAACAGATTAAGCATTGAGAAGAGTGAAATTATGCTGTTTTGAAAACTATGGCAGGTGAGATTTTCTGCCTAATTATATAAGAAGATTTCTCTAAAAATACACATTATTTCAATGACTTATTGGCTGTGAAATAAGTTAAGGGTATTTCAAATGGCTTGTCTGCAAAGAAAGGTGAGATGTAGGGAATCACAGAAAGTCGAGGGGAAAATAGGTCAATATATACATTGCTATATGGTGAACTAAACCTTAGGCCAGCAACAATGGAGAGGACCTGACCCTTAGAAACTTACAAGTAAGCTGGAATCTTCAAAAGTTCAAATCTTTATAAGTAAAATATTTATTAAAATGAATAACCAAGTGTTTTAATTGACATCAGAAGATCAAAACAATAAACCCTGAGAACATAGAAAAAAGATAAATAAAGATATGAGCAGAACTTAATACAACAGAAAACGTATAAAATTCAGGTGATTTAGTAAGTCCAAAGAATCTTCTTTGAAAAGATTGAAAAGACACACTTTGATTAAGGAAAACAAAAACATAAGTATAGAATATACAGAAAGAATCAGGACAATGTTATAGCAGAGAATATAAGAAATGCCAGTAAATTTGAACATTTCTGTAAAGTGGACCATTTCCTAGCTCCTAAAGTTTACCAAACCTGACACAAGAGGAAATCATTTAAGGTCATCATGTCTGCCCTTGGCATTGTCGGAACGCCCTGGCCTCAGGATGCAGCCTCTGTAGTCCATGGTAACCTGTGGAGAGGGGGCGGGGCTGAGGGTGGTTGGAACTCTGCCCTCACTGAAGGAGTGGGTGTGGCCATCTCTGCTGTGACTGAACAAAGGGCAGGGGAGCAGTGGGCCCAGGGCAGGGCCCTCAGAGCACGGCAGGTCCAGTGGGGTGTCACAAGCATTTAGGCCCAGGCCAAAGTGTGCCTTCTTTGTCTGCACAGCTGCCCAAACTCTCACCTTTCCACTCAGGCCGACCTCTTACTTGAAGTGTGTGTGGAACCTGTCCTCACAGTACACCTCGCTGCACAGCTAACCATAGGTCTGGGCATCGTAGCTTCCTGCCAGGTGACCGAAGTTCGCAGGCAGATGTGTCCCAGGGACACATGCAAAGAGGCTCCAGACCGGGCCACAGGCTGCCCACTGCCCCTGCCCCAGATCGGGGGCCGCCAATCAGCCCTGTCGGAATCCCCTTCCTTTAGAGGGCGTATTGGACCAACACTTGTAGAAAACGGTGTCCTCGTGGGCAACTCATTGGAGGGACACAAATAAATTTTGCCGACTTTCTCCTGAAGCTTACGAGCGTTCACACCTAAGCATCTTACAAGGTCAGCTGTTTAGCTAAACATGAGCTCATGATCTAAATTTACACAATAATGAAAAAATCAGCTATGAGGGGAGACAATCAGTAAAGACTATCAATACCAGAATTAGATTCCCAAGGCCATCCATCAATTGTTGGAATAATCAGGTGCAAGGCAGAATATATACATAAAACTGGAACTGAAACAAGGAACAAGGATGTTTTCAAAGACTGGTAGGATCTCTAAAACATTTTTAAAGGACATGTCATTGATAAAGCTAAATACTCAAAGGTTGTGTAATACAACAGATTAAGCATTGAGAAGAGTGAAATTATGCTGTTTTGAAAACTATGGCAGGTGAGATTTTCTGCCTAATTATAGAAGAAGATTTCTCTAAAAATACACATTATTTCAATGACTTATTGGCTGTGAAATAAGTTAAGGGTATTTCAAATGGCTTGTCTGCAAAGAAAGGTGAGATGTAGGGAATCACAGAAAGTCGAGGGGAAAATAGGTCAATATATACATTGCTATATGGTGAACTAAACCTTAGGCCAGCAACAATGGAGAGGACCTGACCCTTAGAAACTTACAAGTACGCTGGAATCTTCAAAAGTTCAAATCTTTATAAGTAAAATATTTATTAAAATGAATAACCAAGTGTTTTAATTGACATCAGAAGATCAAAACAATAAACCCTGAGAACATAGAAAAAAGATAAATAAAGATATGAGCAGAACTTAATACAACAGAAAACGTATAAAATTCAGGTGATTTAGTAAGTCCAAAGAATCTTCTTTGAAAAGATTGAAAAGACACACTTTGATTAAGGAAAACAAAAACATAAGTATAGAATATACAGAAAGAATCAGGACAATGTTATAGCAGAGAATATAAGAAATGCCAGTTAATTTGAACATTTCTGTAAAGTGGACCATTTCCTAGCTCCTAAAGTTTACCAAACCTGACACAAGAGGAAATCATTTAAGGTCATCATGTCTGCCCTTGGCATTGTCGGAACGCCCTGGCCTCAGGATGCAGCCTCTGTAGTCCATGGTAACCTGTGGAGAGGGGGCGGGGCTGAGGGTGGTTGGATCTCTGCCCTCACTGAAGGAGTGGGTGTGGCCATCTCTGCTGTGACTGAACAAAGGGCAGGGGAGCAGGGGTCCCAGGGCAGGGCCCTCAGAGCACGGCAGGTCCAGTGGGGTGTCACAAGCATTTAGGCCCAGGCCAAAGTGTGCCTTCTTTGTCTGCACAGCTGCCCAAACTCTCACCTTTCCACTCAGGCAGACCTCTTACTTGAAGTGTGTGTGGAACCTGTCCTCACAGTACACCTCGCTGCACAGCTAACCATAGGTCTGGGCATTGTAGCTTTCTGCCAGGTGACCGAAGTTCGCAGGCAGATGTGTCCCAGGGACACATGCTCCAGACCGGGCCACAGGCTGCCCACTGCCCCTGCCCCAGATCGGGGGCCGCCAATCAGCCCTGTCAGAATCCCCTTCCTTTAGAGGGCGTATTGGACCAACACTTGTAGAAAACGGTGTCCTCGTGGGCAACTCATTGGAGGGACACAAATAAATTTTGCCGACTTTCTCCTGAAGCTTACGAGCGTTCACACCTTAGCGTCTTACAAGGTCAGCTGTTTAGCTAAACATGAGCTCATGATCTAAATTTACACAATAATGAAAAAATCAGCTATGAGGGGAGAAAATCAGTAAAGACTATCAATACCAGAATTAGATTCCCAAGGCCATCCATCAATTGTTGGAATAATCAGGTGCAAGGCAGAATATATACATAAAACTGGAACTGAAACAAGGAACAAGGATGTTTTCAAAGACTGGTAGGATCTCTAAAACATTTTTAAAGGACATGTCATTGATAAAGCTAAATACTCAAAGGTTGTGTAATACAACAGATTAAGCATTGAGAAGAGTGAAATTATGCTGTTTTGAAAACTATGGCAGGTGAGATTTTCTGCCTAATTATATAAGAAGATTTCTCTAAAAATACACATTATTTCAATGACTTATTGGCTGTGAAATAAGTTAAGGGTATTTCAAATGGCTTGTCTGCAAAGAAAGTTGAGATGTAGGGAATCACAGAAAGTCGAGGGGAAAATAGGTCAATATATACATTGCTATATGGTGAACTAAACCTTAGGCCAGCAACAATGGAGAGGACCTGACCCTTAGAAACTTACAAGTAAGCTGGAATCTTCAAAAGTTCAAATCTTTATAAGTAAAATATTTATTAAAATGAATAACCAAGTGTTTTAATTGACATCAGAAGATCAAAACAATAAACCCTGAGAACATAGAAAAAAGATAAATAAAGATATGAGCAGAACTTAATACAACAGAAAACGTATAAAATTGAGGTGATTTAGTAAGTCAAAAGAATCTTCTTTGAAAAGATTGAAAAGACACACTTTGATTAAGGAAAACAAAAACATAAGTATAGAATATACAGAAAGAATCAGGACAATGTTATAGCAGAGAATATAAGAAATGCCAGTAAATTTGAACATTTCTGTAAAGTGGACCATTTCCTAGCTCCTAAAGTTTACCAAACCTGACACAAGAGGAAATCATTTAAGGTCATCATGTCTGCCCTTGGCATTGTCGGAACGCCCTGGCCTCAGGATGCAGCCTCTGTAGTCCATGGTAACCTGTGGAGAGGGGGCGGGGCTGAGGGTGGTTGGAACTCTGCCCTCACTGAAGGAGTGGGTGTGGCCATCTCTGCTGTGACTGAACAAAGGGCAGGGGAGCAGGGGGCCCAGGGCAGGGCCCTCAGAGCACGGCAGGTCCAGTGGGGTGTCACAAGCATTTAGGCCCAGGCCAAAGTGTGCCTTCTTTGTCTGCACAGCTGCCCAAACTCTCACCTTTCCACTCAGGCCGACCTCTTACTTGAAGTGTGTGTGGAACCTGTCCTCACAGTACACCTCGCTGCACAGCTAACCATAGGTCTGGGCATCGTAGCTTCCTGCCAGGTGACCGAAGTTCGCAGGCAGATGTGTCCCAGGGACACATGCAAAGAGGCTCCAGACCGGGCCACAGGCTGCCCACTGCCCCTGCCCCAGATCGGGGGCCGCCAATCAGCCCTGTCGGAATCCCCTTCCTTTAGAGGGCGTATTGGACCAACACTTGTAGAAAACGGTGTCCTCGTGGGCAACTCATTGGAGGGACACAAATAAATTTTGCCGACTTTCTCCTGAAGCTTACGAGCGTTCACACCTAAGCATCTTACAAGGTCAGCTGTTTAGCTAAACATGAGCTCATGATCTAAATTTACACAATAATGAAAAAATCAGCTATGAGGGGAGACAATCAGTAAAGACTATCAATACGAGAATTAGATTCCCAAGGCCATCCATCAATTGTTGGAATAATCAGGTGCAAGGCAGAATATATACATAAAACTGGAACTGAAACAAGGAACAAGGATGTTTTCAAAGACTGGTAGGATCTCTAAAACATTTTTAAAGGACATGTCATTGATAAAGCTAAATACTCAAAGGTTGTGTAATACCACAGATTAAGCATTGAGAAGAGTGAAATTATGCTGTTTTGAAAACTATGGCAGGTGAGATTTTCTGCCTAATTATATAAGAAGATTTCTCTAAAAATACACATTATTTCAATGACTTATTAGCTGTGAAATAAGTTAAGGGTATTTCAAATGGCTTGTCTGCAAAGAAAGTTGAGATGTAGGGAATCACAGAAAGTCGAGGGGAAAATAGGTCAATATATACATTGCTATATGGTGAACTAAACCTTAGGCCAGCAACAATGGAGAGGACCTGACCCTTAGAAACTTACAAGTAAGCTGGAATCTTCAAAAGTTCCAATCTTTATAAGTAAAATATTTATTAAAATGAATAACCAAGTGTTTTAATTGACATCAGAAGATCAAAACAATAAACCCTGAGAACATAGAAAAAAGATAAATAAAGATATGAGCAGAAGTTAATACAACAGAAAACGTATAAAATTGAGGTGATTTAGTAAGTCCAAAGAATCTTCTTTGAAAAGATTGAAAAGACACACTTTGATTAAGGAAAACAAAAACATAAGTATAGAATATACAGAAAGAATCAGGACAATGTTATAGCAGAAAATATAAGAAATGCCAGTTAATTTGAACATTTCTGGAAAGTGGACCATTTCCTAGCTCCTAAAGTTTACCAAACCTGACACAAGAGGAAATCATTTAAGGTCATCATGTCTGCCCTTGGCATTGTCGGAACGCCCTGGCCTCAGGATGCAGCCTCTGTAGTCCATGGTAACCTGTGGAGAGGGGGCGGGGCTGAGGGTGGTTGGAACTCTGCCCTCACTGAAGGAGTGGGTGTGGCCATCTCTGCTGTGACTGAACAAAGGGCAGGGGAGCAGGGGGCCCAGGGCAGGGCCCTCAGAGCACGGCAGGTCCAGTGGGGTGTCACAAGCATTTAGGCCCAGGCCAAAGTGTGCCTTCTTTGTCTGCACAGCTGCCCAAACTCTCACCTTTCCACTCAGGCCGACCTCTTACTTGAAGTGTGTGTGGAAACTGTCCTCACAGTACACCTCACTGCACAGCTAACCATAGGTCTGGGCATTGTAGCTTCCTGCCAGGTGACCGAAGTTCGCAGGCAGATGTGTCCCAGGGACACATGTTCCAGACCGGGCCACAGGCTGCCCACTGCCCCTGCCCCAGATCGGGGGCCGCCAATCAGCCCTGTCGGAATCCCCTTCCTTTAGAGGGCGTATTGGACCAACACTTGTAGAAAACGGTGTCCTCGTGGGCAACTCATTGGAGGGACACAAATAAATTTTGCCGACTTTCTCCTGAAGCTACGAGCGTTCACACCTAAGCGTCTTACAAGGTCAGCTGTTTAGCTAAACATGAGCTCATGATCTAAATTTACACAATAATGAAAAAAACAGCTACGAGGGGAGAAAATCAGTAAAGACTATCAATACCAGAATTAGATTCCCAAGGCCATCCATCAATTGTTGGAATAATCAGGTGCAAGGCAGAATATATACATAAAACTGGAACTGAAACAAGGAACAAGGATGTTTTCAAAGACTGGTAGGATCTCTAAAACATTTTTAAAGTACATGTCATTGATAAAGCTAAATACTCAAAGGTTGTGTAATACAACAGATTAAGCATTGAGAAGAGTGAAATTATGCTGTTTTGAAAACTATGGCAGGTGAGATTTTCTGCCTAATTATATAAGAAGATTTCTCTAAAAATACACATTATTTCAATGACTTATTGGCTGTGAAATAAGTTAAGGGTATTTCAAATGGCTTGTCTGCAAAGAAAGTTGAGATGTAGGGAATCACAGAAAGTCGAGGGGAAAATAGGTCAATATATACATTGCTATATGGTGAACTAAACCTTAGGCCAGCAACAATGGAGAGGACCTGACCCTTAGAAACTTACAAGTAAGCTGGAATCTTCAAAAGTTCAAATCTTTATAAGTAAAATATTTATTAAAATGAATAACCAAGTGTTTTAATTGACATCAGAAGATCAAAACAATAAACCCTGAGAACATAGAAAAAAGATAAATAAAGATATGAGCAGAACTTAATACAACAGAAAACGGATAAAATTGAGGTGATTTAGTAAGTCCAAAGAATCTTCTTTGAAAAGATTGAAAAGACACACTTTGATTAAGGAAAACAAAAACATAAGTATAGAATATACAGAAAGAATCAGGACAATGTTATAGCAGAGAATATAAGAAATGCCAGTAAATTTGAACATTTCTGTAAAGTGGACCATTTCCTAGCTCCTAAAGTTTACCAAACCTGACACAAGAGGAAATCATTTAAGGTCATCATGTCTGCCCTTGGCATTGTCGGAACGCCCTGGCCTCAGGATGCAGCCTCTGTAGTCCATGGTAACCTGTGGAGAGGGGGCGGGGCTGAGGGTGGTTGGAACTCTGCCCTCACTGAAGGAGTGGGTGTGGCCATCTCTGCTGTGACTGAACAAAGGGCAGGGGAGCAGGGGTCCAAGGGCAGGGCCCTCAGAGCACGGCAGGTCCAGTGGGGTGTCACAAGCATTTAGGCCCAGGCCAAAGTGTGCCTTCTTTGTCTGCACAGCTGCCCAAAATCTCACCTTTCCACTCAGGCCGACCTCTTACTTGAAGTGTGTGTGGAACCTGTCCTCACAGTACACCTCGCTGCACAGCTAACCATAGGTCTGGGCATCGTAGCTTCCTGCCAGGTGACCGAAGTTCGCAGGCAGATGTGTCCCAGGGACACATGCAAAGAGGCTCCTGCCCGGGCCACAGGCTGCCCACTGCCCCTGACCCAGATCGGGGGCCGCCAATCAGCCCTGTCGGAGTCCCCTTCCTCTAGAGGGAGTATTGGACCAACACTTGTAGAAAACGGTGTCCTCGTGGGCAACTCATTGGAGGGACACAAATAAATCTTTGCCGTCTTTCTGCGGAAGCTTACGAGCGTTCACACCTAAGCGTCTTACAAGGTCAGCTGTTTAGCTAAACATGAGCTCATGATCTAAATTTACACAATAATGAAGAAATCAGCTACGAGGGGAGACAATCAGTAAAGACTATCAATACCAGAATTAGATTCCCAAGGCCATCCATCAATTGTTGGAATAATCAGGTGCAAGGCCGAATATATACATAAAACTGGAACTGAAACAAGGAACAAGGATGTTTTCAAAGACTGGTAGGATCTCTAAAACATTTTTAAAGTACATGTCATTGATAAAGCTAAATACTCAAAGGTTGTGTAATACAACAGATTAAGCATTGAGAAGAGTGAAATTATGCTGTTTTGAAAACTATGGCAGGTGAGATTTTCTGCCTAATTATATAAGAAGATTTCCCTAAAAATACACATTATTTCAATGACTTATTGGCTGTGAAATAAGTTAAGGGTATTTCAAATGGCTTGTCTGCAAAGAAAGGTGAGATGTAGGGAATCACAGAAAGTCGAGGGGAAAATAGGTCAATATATACATTGCTATATGGTGAACTAAACCTTAGGCCAGCAACAATGGAGAGGACCTGACCCTTAGAAACTTACAAGTAAGCTGGAATCTTCAAAAGTTCAAATCTTTATAAGTAAAATATTTATTAAAATGAATAACCAAGTGTTTTAATTGACATCAGAAGATCAAAACAATAAACCCAGAGAACATAGAAAAAAGATAAATAAAGATATGAGCAGAACTTAATACAACAGAAAACGTATAAAATTGAGGTGATTTAGTAAGTCCAAAGAATCTTCTTTGAAAAGATTGAAAAGACACACTTTGATTAAGGAAAACAAAAACATAAGTATAGAATATACAGAAAGAATCAGGACAATGTTATAGCAGAGAATATAAGAAATGCCAGTAAATTTGAACATTTCTGTAAAGTGGACCATTTCCTAGCTCCTAAAGTTTACCAAACCTGACACAAGAGGAAATCATTTAAGGTCATCATGTCTGCCCTTGGCATTGTCGGAACGCCCTGGCCTCAGGATGCAGCCTCTGTAGTCCATGGTAACCTGTGGAGAGGGGGCGGGGCTGAGGGTGGTTGGAACTCTGCCCTCACTGAAGGAGTGGGTGTGGCCATCTCTGCTGTGACTGAACAAAGGGCAGGGGAGCAGGGGGCCCAGGGCAGGTCCCTCAGAGCACGGCAGGTCCAGTGGGGTGTCACAAGCATTTAGCCCAGGCCAAAGTGTGCCTTCTTTTTCTGCACAGCTGCCCAAACTCTCACCTTTCCCCTCAGGCCGACCTCTTACTTGAAGTGTGTGTGGAACCTGTCCTCACAGTACACCTCGCTGCACAGCTAACCATAGGTCTGGGCATCGTAGCTTCCTGCCAGGTGACCGAAGTTCGCAGGCAGATGTGTCCCAGGGACACATGCAAAGAGGCTCCAGACCGGGCCACAGGCTGCCCACTGCCCCTGCCCCAGATCGGGGGCCGCCAATCAGCCCTGTCGGAATCCCCTTCCTTTAGAGGGAGTATTGGACCAACACTTGTAGAAAACGGTGTCCTCGTGGGCAACTCATTGGAGGGACACAAATAAATTTTGCCGACTTTCTCCTGAAGCTTACGAGCGTTCACACCTAAGCGTCTTACAAGGTCAGCTGTTTAGCTAAACATGAGCTCATGATCTAAATTTACACAATAATGAAAAAATCAGCTACAAGGGGAGACAATCAGTAAAGACTAACAATACCAGAATTAGATTCCCAAGGCCATCCATCAATTGTTGGAATAATCAGGTGCAAGGCAGAATATATACATAAAACTGGAACTGAAACAAGGAACAAGGATGTTTTCAAAGACTGGTAGGATCTCTAAAACATTTTTAAAGTACATGTCATTGATAAAGCTAAATACTCAAAGGTTGTGTAATACAACAGATTAAGCATTGAGAAGAGTGAAATTATGCTGTTTTGAAAACTATGGCAGGTGAGATTTTCTGCCTAATTATAGAAGAAGATTTCTCTAAAAATACACATTATTTCAATGACTTATTGGCTGTGAAATAAGTTAAGGGTATTTCAAATGGCTTGTCTGCAAAGAAAGGTGAGATGTAGGGAATCACAGAAAGTCGAGGGGAAAATAGGTCAATATATACATTGCTATATGGTGAACTAAACCTTAGGCCAGCAACAATGGAGAGGACCTGACCCTTAGAAACTTACAAGTAAGCTGGAATCTTCAAAAGTTCAAGTCTTTATAAGTAAAATATTTATTAAAATGAATAACCAAGTGTTTTAATTGACATCAGAAGATCAAAACAATAAACCTTGAGAACATAGAAAAAAGATAAATAAAGATATGAGCAGAACTTAATACACCAGAAAACGTATAAAATTGAGGTGATTTAGTAAGTCCAAAGAATCTTCTTTGAAAAGATTGAAAAGACACACTTTGATTAAGGAAAACAAAAACATAAGTATAGAATATACAGAAAGAATCAGGACAATGTTATAGCAGAGAATATAAGAAATGCCAGTAAATTTGAACATTTCTGTAAAGTGGACCATTTCCTAGCTCCTAAAGTTTACCAAACCTGACACAAGAGGAAATCATTTAAGGTCATCATGTCTGCCCTTGGCATGGTCGGAACGCACTGGCCTCAGGATGCAGCCTCTGTAGTCCATGGTAACCTGTGGAGAGGGGGCGGGGCTGAGGGTGGTTGGAACTCTGCCCTCACTGAAGGAGTGGGTGTGGCCATCTCTTCTGTGACTGAACAAAGGCCAGGGGAGCAGGGGGCCCAGGGCAGGGCCCTCAGAGCACGGCAGGTCCAGTGGGGTGTCACAAGCAATTAGGCCCAGGCCAAAGTGTGCCTTCTTTGTCTGCACAGCTGCCCAAACTCTCACCTTTCCACTCAGGCCGACCTCTTACTTGAAGTGTGTGTGGAACCTGTCCTCACAGTACACCTCGCTGCACAGCTAACCATAGGTCTGGGCATCGTAGCTTCCTGCCAGGTGACCGAAGTTCGCAGGCAGATGTGTCCCAGGGACACATGCAAAGAGGCTCCAGACCGGGCCACAGGCTGCCCACTGCCCCTGCCCCAGATCGGGGGCCGCCAATCAGCCCTGTCGGAATCCCCTTCCTTTAGAGGGCGTATTGGACCAACACTTGTAGAAAACGGTGTCCTCGTGGGCAACTCATTGGAGGGACACAAATAAATTTTGCCGACTTTCTCCTGAAGCTTACGAGCGTTCACACCTAAGCGTCTTACAAGGTCAGCTGTTTAGATAAACATGAGCTCATGATCTAAATTTACACAATAATGAAAAAATCAGCTACGAGTGGAGACAATCAGTTACGAGTATCAATACCAGAATTAGATTCCCAAGGCCATCCATCAATTGTTGGAATAATCAGGTGCAAGGCAGAATATATACATAAAACTGGAACTGAAACAAGGAACAAGGATGTTTTCAAAGACTGGTAGGATCTCTAAAACATTTTTAAAGTACATGTCATTGATAAAGCTAAATACTCAAAAGTTGTATAATACAACAGATTAAGCATTGAGAAGAGTGAAATTATGCTGTTTTGAAAACTATGGCAGGTGAGATTTTCTGCCTAATTATATAAGAAGATTTCTCTAAAAATACACATTATTTCAATGACTTTTTGGCTGTGAAATAAGTTAAGGGTATTTCAAATGGCTTGTCTGCAAAGAAAGGTGAGATGTAGGGAATCACAGAAAGTCGAGGGGAAAATAGGTCAATATATACATTGCTATATGGTGAACTAAACCTTAGGCCAGCAACAATGGAGAGGACCTGACCCTTAGAAACTTACAAGTAAGCTGGAATCTTCAAAAGTTCAAATCTTTATAAGTAAAATATTTATTAAAATGAATAACCAAGTGTTTTAATTGACATCAGAAGATCAAAACAATAAACCCTGAGAACATAGAAAAAAGATAAATAAAGATATGAGCAGAACTTAATACAACAGAAAACGTATAAAATTGAGGTGATTTAGTAAGTCCAAAGAATCTTCTTTGAAAAGATTGAAAAGACACACTTTGATTAAGGAAAACAAAAACATAAGTATAGAATATACAGAAAGAATCAGGACAATGTTATAGCAGAGAATATATGAAATGCCAGTAAATTTGAACATTTCTGTAAAGTGGACCATTTCCTAGCTCCTAAAGTTTACCAAACCTGACACAAGAGGAAATCATTTAAGGTCATCATGTCTGCCCTTGGCATTGTCGGAACGCCCTGGCCTCAGGATGCAGCCTCTGTAGTCCATGGTAACCTGTGGAGAGGGGGCGGGGCTGAGGGTGGTTGGAACTCTGCCCTCACTGAAGGAGTGGGTGTGGCCATCTCTGCTGTGACTGAACAAAGGGCAGGGGAGCAGGGGGCCCAGGGCAGGGCCCTCAGAGCACGGCAGGTCCAGTGGGGTGTCACAAGCATTTAGGCCCAGGCCAAAGTGTGCCTTCTTTGTCTGCACAGCTGCCCAAACTCTCACCTTTCCACTCAGGCCGACCTCTTACTTGAAGTGTGTGTGGAACCTGTCCTCACAGTACACCTCGCTGCACAGCTAACCATAGGTCTGGGCATCGTAGCTTCCTGCCAGGTGACCGAAGTTCGCAGGCAGATGTGTCCCAGGGACACATGCAAAGAGGCTCCAGACAGGGCCACAGGCTGCCCACTGCCCCTGCCCCAGATCGGGGGCCGCCAATCAGCCCTGTCGGAATCCCCTTCCTTTAGAGGGCGTATTGGACCAACACTTGTAGAAAACGGTGTCCTCGTGGGCAACTCATTGGAGGGACACAAATAAATTTTGCCGACTTTCTCCTGAAGCTTACGAGCGTTCACACCTAAGCGTCTTACAAGGTCAGCTGTTTAGCTAAACATGAGCTCATGATCTAAATTTACACAATAATGAAGAAATCAGCTACGAGGGGAGACAATCAGTAAAGACTATCAATACCAGAATTAGATTCCCAAGGCCATCCATCAATTGTTGGAATAATCAGGTGCAAGGCAGAATATATACATAAAACTGGAACTGAAACAAGGAACAAGGATGTTTTCAAAGACTGGTAGGATCTCTAAAACATTTTTAAAGGACATGTCATTGATAAAGCTAAATACTCAAAGGTTGTGTAATACAACAGATTAAGCATTGAGAAGAGTGAAATTATGCTGTTTTGAAAACTATGGCAGGTGAGATTTTCTGCCTAATTATAGAAGAAGATTTCTCTAAAAATACACATTATTTCAATGACTTATTGGCTGTGAAATAAGTTAAGGGTATTTCAAATGGCTTGTCTGCAAAGAAAGGTGAGATGTAGGGAATCACAGAAAGTCGAGGGGAAAATAGGTCAATATATACATTGCTATATGGTGAACTAAACCTTAGGCCAGCAACAATGGAGAGGACCTGACCCTTAGAAACTTACAAGTAAGCTGGAATCTTCAAAAGTTCAAATCTTTATAAGTAAAATATTTATTAAAATGAATAACCAAGTGTTTTAATTGACATCAGAAGATCAAAACAATAAACCCTGAGAACATAGAAAAAAGATAAATAAAGATATGAGCAGAACTTAATACAACAGAAAACGTATAAAATTGAGGTGATTTAGTAAGTCCAAAGAATCTTCTTTGAAAAGATTGAAAAGACACACTTTGATTAAGGAAAACAAAAACATAAGTATAGAATATACAGAAAGAATCAGGACAATGTTATAGCAGAGAATATAAGAAATGCCAGTAAATTTGAACATTTCTGTAAAGTGGACCATTTCCTAGCTCCTAAAGTTTACCAAACCTGACACAAGAGGAAATCATTTAAGGTCATCATGTTTGCCCTTGGCATTGTCGGAACGCCCTGGCCTCAGGATGCAGCCTCTGTAGTCCATGGTAACCTGTGGAGAGGGGGCGGGGCTGAGGGTGGTTGGAACTCTGCCCTCACTGAAGGAGTGGGTGTGGCCATCTCTGCTGTGACTGAACAAAGGGCAGGGGAGCAGGGGTCCCAGGGCAGGGCCCTCAGAGCACGGCAGGTCCAGTGGGGTGTCACAAGCATTTAGGCCCAGGCCAAAGTGTGCCTTCTTTGTCTGCACAGCTGCCCAAACTCTCACCTTTCCACTCAGGCCGACCTCTTACTTGAAGTGTGTGTGGAACCTGTCCTCACAGTACACCTCGCTGCACAGCTAACCATAGGTCTGGGCATCGTAGCTTCCTGCCAGGTGACCGAAGTTCGCAGGCAGATGTGTCCCAGGGACACATGCAAAGAGGCTCCAGACCGGGCCACAGGCTGCCCACTGCCCCTGCCCCAGATCGGGGGCCGCCAATCAGCCCTGTCGGAATCCCCTTCCTTTAGAGGGCGTATTGGACCAACACTTGTAGAAAACGGTGTCCTCGTGGGCAACTCATTGGAGGGACACAAATAAATTTTGCCGACTTTCTCCTGAAGCTTACGAGCGTTCACACCTAAGCGTCTTACAAGGTCAGCTGTTTAGCTAAACATGAGCTCATGATCTAAATTTACACAATAATGAAAAAATCAGCTACGAGGGGAGACAATCAGTAAAGACTAACAATACCAGAATTAGATTCCCAAGGCCATCCATCAATTGTTGGAATAATCAGGTGCAAGGCAGAATATATACATAAAACTGGAACTGAAACAAGGAACAAGGATGTTTTCAAAGACTGGTAGGATCTCTAAAACATTTTTAAAGGACATGTCATTGATAAAGCTAAATACTCAAAGGTTGTGTAATACAACAGATTAAGCATTGAGAAGAGTGAAATTATGCTGTTTTGAAAACTATGGCAGGTGAGATTTTCTGCCTAATTATATAAGAAGATTTCTCTAAAAATACACATTATTTCAATGACTTATTGGCTGTGAAATAAGTTAAGGGTATTTCAAATGGCTTGTCTGCAAAGAAAGGTGAGATGTAGGGAATCACAGAAAGTCGAGGGGAAAATAGGTCAATATATACATTGCTATATGGTGAACTAAACCTTAGGCCAGCAACAATGGAGAGGACCTGACCCTTAGAAACTTACAAGTAAGCTGGAATCTTCAAAAGTTCAAATCTATATAAGTAAAATATTTATTAAAATGAATAACCAAGTGTTTTAATTGACATCAGAAGATCAAAACAATAAACCCTGAGAACATAGAAAAAAGATAAATAAAGATATGAGCAGAACTTAATACAACAGAAAACGTATAAAATTCAGGTGATTTAGTAAGTCCAAAGAATCTTCTTTGAAAAGATTGAAAAGACACACTTTGATTAAGGAAAACAAAAACATAAGTATAGAATATACAGAAAGAATCAGGACAATGTTATAGCAGAGAATATATGAAATGCCAGTAAATTTGAACATTTCTGTAAAGTGGACCATTTCCTAGCTCCTAAAGTTTACCAAACCTGACACAAGAGGAAATCATTTAAGGTCATCATGTCTGCCCTTGGCATTGTCGGAACGCCCTGGCCTCAGGATGCAGCCTCTGTAGTCCATGGTAACCTGTGGAGAGGGGGCGGGGCTGAGGGTGGTTGGAACTCTGCCCTCACTGAAGGAGTGGGTGTGGCCATCTCTGCTGTGACTGAACAAAGGGCAGGGGAGCAGGGGGCCCAGGGCAGGGCCCTCAGAGCACGGCAGGTCCAGTGGGGTGTCACAAGCATTTAGGCCCAGGCCAAAGTGTGCCTTCTTTGTCTGCACAGCTGCCCAAACTCTCACCTTTCCACTCAGGCCGACCTCTTACTTGAAGTGTGTGTGGAACCTGTCCTCACAGTACACCTCGCTGCACAGCTAACCATAGGTCTGGGCATCGTAGCTTCCTGCCAGGTGACCGAAGTTCGCAGGCAGATGTGTCCCAGGGACACATGCAAAGAGGCTCCAGACCGGGCCACAGGCTGCCCACTGCCCCTGCCCCAGATCGGGGGCCGCCAATCAGCCCTGTCGGAATCCCCTTCCTTTAGAGGGCGTATTGGACCAACACTTGTAGAAAACGGTGTCCTCGTGGGCAACTCATTGGAGGGACACAAATAAATTTTGCCGACTTTCTCCTGAAGCTTACGAGCGTTCACACCTAAGCGTCTTACAAGGTCAGCTGTTTAGCTAAACATGAGCTCATGATCTAAATTTACACAATAATGAAAAAATCAGCTACGAGGGGAGACAATCAGTAAAGACTATCAATACCAGAATTAGATTCCCAAGGCCATCCATCAATTGTTGGAATAATCAGGTGCAAGGCAGAATATATACATAAAACTGGAACTGAAACAAGGAACAAGGATGTTTTCAAAGACTGGTAGGATCTCTAAAACATTTTTAAAGGACATGTCTTTGATAAAGCTAAATACTCAAAGGTTGTGTAATACAACAGATTAAGCATTGAGAAGAGTGAAATTATGCTGTTTTGAAAACTATGGCAGGGGAGATTTTCTGCCTAATTATATAAGAAGATTTCTCTAAAAATACACATTATTTCAATGACTTATTGGCTGTGAAATAAGTTAAGGGTATTTCAAATGGCTTGTCTGCAAAGAAAGGTGAGATGTAGGGAATCACAGAAAGTCGAGGGGAAAATAGGTCAATATATACATTGCTATATGGTGAACTAAACCTTAGGCCAGCAACAATGGAGAGGACCTGACCCTTAGAAACTTACAAGTAAGCTGGAATCTTCAAAAGTTCAAATCTTTATAAGTAAAATATTTATTAAAATGAATAACCAAGTGTTTTAATTGACATCAGAAGATCAAAACAATAAACCCTGAGAACATAGAAAAAAGATAAATAAAGATATGAGCAGAACTTAATACAACAGAAAACGTATAAAATTGAGGTGATTTAGTAAGTCCAAAGAATCTTCTTTGAAAAGATTGAAAAGACACACTTTGATTAAGGAAAACAAAAACATAAGTATAGAATATACAGAAAGAATCAGGACAATGTTATAGCAGAGAATATATGAAATGCCAGTAAATTTGAACATTTCTGTAAAGTGGACCATTTCCTAGCTCCTAAAGTTTACCAAACCTGACACAAGAGGAAATCATTTAAGGTCATCATGTCTGCCCTTGGCATTGTCGGAACGCCCTGGCCTCAAGATGCAGCCTCTGTAGTCCATGGTAACCTGTGGAGAGGGGGCGGGGCTGAGGGTGGTTGGAACTCTGCCCTCACTGAAGGAGTGGGTGTGGCCATCTCTGCTGTGACTGAACAAAGGGCAGGGGAGCAGGGGGCCCAGGGCAGGGCCCTCAGAGCACGGCAGGTCCAGTGGGGTGTCACAAGCATTTAGGCCCAGGCCAAAGTGTGCCTTCTTTGTCTGCACAGCTGCCCAAACTCTCACCTTTCCACTCAGGCCGACCTCTTACTTGAAGTGTGTGTGGAACCTGTCCTCACAGTACACCTCGCTGCACAGCTAACCATAGGTCTGGGCATCGTAGCTTCCTGCCAGGTGACCGAAGTTCGCAGGCAGATGTGTCCCAGGGACACATGCAAAGAGGCTCCAGACCGGGCCACAGGCTGCCCACTGCCCCTGCCCCAGATCGGGGGCCGCCAATCAGCCCTGTCGGAATCCCCTTCCTTTAGAGGGCGTATTGGACCAACACTTGTAGAAAACGGTGTCCTCGTGGGCAACTCATTGGAGGGACACAAATAAATTTTGCCGACTTTCTCCTGAAGCTTACGAGCGTTCACACCTAAGCGTCTTACAAGGTCAGCTGTTTAGCTAAACATGAGCTCATGATCTAAATTTACACAATAATGAAGAAATCAGCTACGAGGGGAGACAATCAGTAAAGACTATCAATACCAGAATTAGATTCCCAAGGCCATCCATCAATTGTTGGAATAATCAGGTGCAAGGCAGAATATATACATAAAACTGGAACTGAAACAAGGAACAAGGATGTTTTCAAAGACTGGTAGGATCTCTAAAACATTTTTAAAGTACATGTCATTGATAAAGCTAAATACTCAAAGGTTGTGTAATACAACAGATTAAGCATTGAGAAGAGTGAAATTATGCTGTTTTGAAAACTATGGCAGGTGAGATTTTCTGCCTAATTATAGAAGAAGATTTCTCTAAAAATACACATTATTTCAATGACTTATTGGCTGTGAAATAAGTTAAGGGTATTTCAAATGGCTTGTCTGCAAAGAAAGGTGAGATGTAGGGAATCACAGAAAGTCGAGGGGAAAATAGGTCAATATATACATTGCTATATGGTGAACTAAACCTTAGGCCAGCAACAATGGAGAGGACCTGACCCTTAGAAACTTACAAGTAAGCTGAAATCTTCAAAAGTTCAAATCTATATAAGTAAAATATTTATTAAAATGAATAACCAAGTGTTTTAATTGACATCAGAAGATCAAAACAATAAACCCTGAGAACATAGAAAAAAGATAAATAAAGATATGAGCAGAACTTAATACAACAGAAAACGTATAAAATTGAGGTGATTTAGTAAGTCCACAGAATCTTCTTTGAAAAGATTGAAAAGACACACTATGATTAAGGAAAACAAAAACATAAGTAAAGAATATACAGAAAGAATCAGGACAATGTTATAGCAGAGAATATATGAAATGCCAGTAAATTTGAACATTTCTGTAAAGTGGACCATTTCCTAGCTCCTAAAGTTTACCAAACCTGACACAAGAGGAAATCATTTAAGGTCATCATGTCTGCCCTTGGCATTCTCGGAACGCCCTGGCCTCAGGATGCAGCCTCTGTAGTCCATGGTAAACTGCGGAGAGGGGGCGGGGCTGAGGTTGGTTGGAACACTGCCCTCACTGAAGGAGTGGGTGTGGCCATCTCTGCTGTGACTGAACAAAGGGCAGGGGAGCAGGGGGCCCAGGGCAGGGCCCTCAGAGCACGGCAGGTCCAGTGGGGTGTCACAAGCATTTAGGCCCAGGCCAAAGTGTGCCTTCTTTGTCTGCACAGCTGCCCAAACTCTCACCTTTCCACTCAGGCCGACCTCTTACTTGAAGTGTGTGTGGAACCTGTCCTCACAGTACACCTCGCTGCACAGCTAACCATAGGTCTGGGCATCGTAGCTTCCTGCCAGGTGACCGAAGTTCGCAGGCAGATGTGTCCCAGGGACACATGCAAAGAGGCTCCAGACCGGGCCACAGGCTGCCCACTGCCCCTGCCCCAGATCGGGGGCCGCCAATCAGCCCTGTCGGAATCCCCTTCCTTTAGAGGGAGTATTGGACCAATACTTGTAGAAAACGGTGTCCTCGTGGGCAACTCATTCAAGGGACACAAATAAATTTTGCCGACTTTCTCCTGAAGCTTACGAGTGTTCACACCTAAGCGTCTTACAAGGACAGCTGTTGAGCTAAACATGAGCTCATGATCTAAATTTACACAATAATGAAAAAATCAGCTACGAGGGGAGACAATCAGTAAAGACTAACAATACCAGAATTAGATTCCCAAGGCCATCCATCAATTGTTGGAATAATCAGGTGCAAGGCAGAATATATACATAAAACTGGAACTGAAACAAGGAACAAGGATGTTTTCAAAGACTGGTAGGATCTCTAAAACATTTTTAAAGGACATGTCATTGATAAAGCTAAATACTCAAAGGTTGTGTAATACAACAGATTAAGCATTGAGAAGAGTGAAATTATGCTGTTTTGAAAACTATGGCAGGTGAGATTTTCTGCCTAATTATAGAAGAAGATTTCTCTAAAAATACACATTATTTCAATGACTTATTGGCTGTGAAATAAGTTAAGGGTATTTCAAATGGCTTGTCTGCAAAGAAAGGTGAGATGTAGGGAATCACAGAAAGTCGAGGGGAAAATAGGTCAATATATACATTGCTATATGGTGAACTAAACCTTAGGCCAGCAACAATGGAGAGGACCTGACCCTTAGAAACTTACAAGTAAGCTGGAATCTTCAAAAGTTCAAATCTTTATAAGTAAAATATTTATTAAAATGAATAACCAAGTGTTTTAATTGACATCAGAAGATCAAAACAATAAACCCTGAGAACATAGAAAAAAGATAAATAAAGATATGAGCAGAACTTAATACAACAGAAAACGTATAAAATTGAGGTGATTTAGTAAGTCCAAAGAATCTTCTTTGAAAAGATTGAAAAGACACACTTTGATTAAGGAAAACAAAAACATAAGTATAGAATATACAGAAAGAATCAGGACACTGTTATAGCAGAGAATATAAGAAATGCCAGTAAATTTGAACATTTCTGTAAAGTGGACCATTTCCTAGCTCCTAAAGTTTACCAAACCTGACACAAGAGGAAATCATTTAAGGTCATCATGTCTGCCCTTGGCATTGTCGGAACGCCCTGGCCTCAGGATGCAGCCTCTGTAGTCCATGGTAACCTGTGGAGAGGGGGCGGGGCTGAGGGTGGTTGGAACTCTGCCCTCACTGAAGGAGTGGGTGTGGCCATCTCTGCTGTGACTGAACAAAGGGCAGGGGAGCAGGGGGCACAGGGCAGGGCCCTCAGAGCACGGCAGGTCCAGTGGAGTGTCACAAGCATTTAGGCCCAGGCCAAAGTGTGCCTTCTTTGTCTGCACAGCTGCCCAAACTCTCACCTTTCCACTCAGGCCGACCTCTTACTTGAAGTGTGTGTGGAACCTGTCCTCACAGTACACCTCGCTGCACAGCTAACCATAGGTCTGGGCATCGTAGCTTCCTGCCAGGTGACCGAAGTTCGCAGGCAGATGTGTCCCAGGGACACATGCAAAGAGGCTCCAGACCGGGCCACAGGCTGCCCACTGCCCCTGCCCCAGATCGGGGGCCGCCAATCAGCCCTGTCGGAATCCCCTTCCTTTAGAGGGCGTATTGGACCAACACTTGTAGAAAACGGTGTCCTCGTGGGCAACTCATTGGAGGGACACAAATAAATTTTGCCGACTTTCTCCTGAAGCTTACGAGCGTTCACACCTAAGCGTCTTACAAGGTCAGCTGTTTAGCTAAACATGAGCTCATGATCTAAATTTACACAATAATGAAGAAATCAGCTACGAGGGCAGACAATCAGTAAAGACTATCAATACCAGAATTAGATTCCCAAGGCCATCCATCAATTGTTGGAATAATCAGGTGCAAGGCAGAATATATACATAAAACTGGAACTGAAACAAGGAACAAGGATGTTTTCAAAGACTGGTAGGATCTCTAAAACATTTTTAAAGGACATGTCATTGATAAAGCTAAATACTCAAAGGTTGTGTAATACAACAGATTAAGCATTGAGAAGAGTGAAATTATGCTGTTTTGAAAACTATGGCAGGTGAGATTTTCTGCCTAATTATATAAGAAGATTTCTCTAAAAATACACATTATTTCAATGACTTATTGGCTGTGAAATAAGTTAAGGGTATTTCAAATGGCTTGTCTGCAAAGAAAGTTGAGATGTAGGGTATCACAGAAAGTCGAGGGGAAAATAGGTCAATATATACATTGCTATATGGTGAACTAAACCTTAGGCCAGCAACAATGGAGAGGACCTGACCCTTAGAAACTTACAAGTAAGCTGGAATCTTCAAAAGTTCAAATCTTTATAAGTAAAATATTTATTAAAATGAATAACCAAGTGTTTTAATTGACATCAGAAGATCAAAACAATAAACCCTGAGAACATAGAAAAAAGATAAATAAAGATATGAGCAGAACTTAATACAACAGAAAACCTATAAAATTGAGGTGATTTAGTAAGTCCAAAGAATCTTCTTTGAAAAGATTGAAAAGACACACTTTGATTAAGGAAAACAAAAACATAAGTATAGAATATACAGAAAGAATCAGGACAATGTTATAGCAGAGAATATAAGAAATGCCAGTAAATTTGAACATTTCTGTAAAGTGGACCATTTCCTAGCTCCTAAAGTTTACCAAACCTGACACAAGAGGAAATCATTTAAGGTCATCATGTCTGCCCTTGGCATTGTCGGAACGCCCTGGCCTCAGGATGCAGCCTCTGTAGTCCATGGTAACCTGTGGAGAGGGGGCGGGGCTGAGGGTGGTTGGAACTCTGCCCTCACTGAAGGAGTGGGTGTGGCCATCTCTGCTGTGACTGAACAAAGGGCAGGGGAGCAGGGGGCCCAGGGCAGGGACCTCAGAGCACGGCAGGTCCAGTGGGGTGTCACAAGCATTTAGGCCCAGGCCAAAGTGTGCCTTCTTTGTCTGCACAGCTGCCCAAACTCTCACCTTTCCACTCAGGCCGACCTCTTACTTGAAGTGTGTGTGGAACCTGTCCTCACAGTACACCTCGCTGCACAGCTAACCATAGGTCTGGGCATCGTAGCTTCCTGCCAGGTGACCGAAGTTCGCAGGCAGATGTGTCCCAGGGACACATGCAAAGAGGCTCCTGCCCGGGCCACAGGCTTCCCACTGCCCCTGCCCCAGATCGGGGGCCGCCAATCAGCCCTGTCGGAATCCCCTTCCTTTAGAGGGAGTATTGGACCAACACTTGTAGAAAACGGTGTCCTCGTGGGCAACTCATTGGAGGGACACAAATAAATTTTGCCAACTTTCTCCTGAAGCTTACGAGCGTTCACACCTAAGCGTCTTACAAGGTCAGCTGTTTAGCTAAACATGAGCTCATGATCTAAATTTACACAATAATGAAGAAATCAGCTACGAGGGCAGACAATCAGTAAAGACTATCAATACCAGAATTAGATTCCCAAGGCCATCCATCAATTGTTGGAATAATCAGGTGCAAGGCAGAATATATACATAAAACTGGAACTGAAACAAGGAACAAGGATGTTTTCAAAGACTGGTAGGATCTCTAAAACATTTTTAAAGGACATGTCATTGATAAAGCTAAATACTCAAAGGTTGTGTAATACAACAGATTAAGCATTGAGAAGAGTGAAATTATGCTGTTTTGAAAACTATGGCAGGTGAGATTTTCTGCCTAATTATAGAAGAAGATTTCTCTAAAAATACACATTATTTCAATGACTTATTGGCTGTGAAATAAGTTAAGGGTATTTCAAATGGCTTGTCTGCAAAGAAAGGTGAGATGTAGGGAATCACAGAAAGTCGAGGGGAAAATAGGTCAATATATACATTGCTATATGGTGAACTAAACCTTAGGCCAGCAACAATGGAGAGGACCTGACCCTTAGAAACTTACAAGTAAGCTGGAATCTTCAAAAGTTCAAATCTTTATAAGTAAAATATTTATTAAAATGAATAACCAAGTGTTTTAATTGACATCAGAAGATCAAAACAATAAACCCTGAGAACATAGAAAAAAGATAAATAAAGATATGAGCAGAACTTAATACAACAGAAAACGTATAAAATTCAGGTGATTTAGTAAGTCCAAAGAATCTTCTTTGAAAAGATTGAAAAGACACACTTTGATTAAGGAAAACAAAAACATAAGTATAGAATATACAGAAAGAATCAGGACAATGTTATAGCAGAGAATATAAGAAATGCCAGTAAATTTGAACATTTCTGTAAAGTGGACCATTTCCTAGCTCCTAAAGTTTACCAAACCTGACACAAGAGGAAATCATTTAAGGTCATCATGTCTGCCCTTGGCATTGTCGGAACGCCCTGGCCTCAGGATGCAGCCTCTGTAGTCCATGGTAACCTGTGGAGAGGGGGCGGGGCTGAGGGTGGTTGGAACTCTGCCCTCACTGAAGGAGTGGGTGTGGCCATCTCTGCTGTGACTGAACAAAGGGCAGGGGAGCAGGGGGCCCAGGGCAGGGCCCTCAGAGCACGGCAGGTCCAGTGGGGTGTCACAAGCATTTAGGCCCAGGCCAAAGTGTGCCTTCTTTGTCTGCACAGCTGCCCAAACTCTCACCTTTCCACTCAGGCCGACCTCTTACTTGAAGTGTGTGTGGAACCTGTCCTCACAGTACACCTCGCTGCACAGCTAACCATAGGTCTGGGCATCGTAGCTTCCTGCCAGGTGACCGAAGTTCGCAGGCAGATGTGTCCCAGGGACACATGCAAAGAGGCTCCAGACCGGGCCACAGGCTGCCCACTGCCCCTGCCCCAGATCGGGGGCCGCCAATCAGCCCTGTCGGAATCCCCTTCCTTTAGAGGGCGTATTGGACCAACACTTGTAGAAAACGGTGTCCTCGTGGGCAACTCATTGGAGGGACACAAATAAATTTTGCCGACTTTCTCCTGAAGCTTACGAGCGTTCACACCTCAGCGTCTTACAAGGTCAGCTGTTTAGCTAAACATGAGCTCATGATCTAAATTTACACAATAATGAAGAAATCAGCTACGAGGGGAGACAATCAGTAAAGACTATCAATACCAGAATTAGATTCCCAAGGCCATCCATCAATTGTTGGAATAATCAGGTGCAAGGCAGAATATATACATAAAACTGGAACTGAAACAAGGAACAAGGATGTTTTCAAAGACTGGTAGGATCTCTAAAACATTTTTAAAGTACATGTCATTGATAAAGCTAAATACTCAAAGGTTGTGTAATACAACAGATTAAGCATTGAGAAGAGTGAAATTATGCTGTTTTGAAAACTATGGCAGGTGAGATTTTCTGCCTAATTATAGAAGAAGATTTCTCTAAAAATACACATTATTTCAATGACTTATTGGCTGTGAAATAAGTTAAGGGTATTTCAAATGGCTTGTCTGCAAAGAAAGGTGAGATGTAGGGAATCACAGAAAGTCGAGGGGAAAATAGGTCAATATATACATTGCTATATGGTGAACTAAACCTTAGGCCAGCAACAATGGAGAGGACCTGACCCTTAGAAACTTACAAGTAAGCTGAAATCTTCAAAAGTTCAAATCTATATAAGTAAAATATTTATTAAAATGAATAACCAAGTGTTTTAATTGACATCAGAAGATCAAAACAATAAACCCTGAGAACATAGAAAAAAGATAAATAAAGATATGAGCAGAACTTAATACAACAGAAAACGTATAAAATTGAGGTGATTTAGTAAGTCCACAGAATCTTCTTTGAAAAGATTGAAAAGACACACTATGATTAAGGAAAACAAAAACATAAGTAAAGAATATACAGAAAGAATCAGGACAATGTTATAGCAGAGAATATATGAAATGCCAGTAAATTTGAACATTTCTGTAAAGTGGACCATTTCCTAGCTCCTAAAGTTTACCAAACCTGACACAAGAGGAAATCATTTAAGGTCATCATGTCTGCCCTTGGCATTCTCGGAACGCCCTGGCCTCAGGATGCAGCCTCTGTAGTCCATGGTAAACTGCGGAGAGGGGGCGGGGCTGAGGTTGGTTGGAACACTGCCCTCACTGAAGGAGTGGGTGTGGCCATCTCTGCTGTGACTGAACAAAGGGCAGGGGAGCAGTGGGCCCAGGGCAGGGCCCTCAGAGCACGGCAGGTCCAGTGGGGTGTCACAAGCATTTAGGCCCAGGCCAAAGTGTGCCTTCTTTGTCTGCACAGCTGCCCAAACTCTCACCTTTCCACTCAGGCCGACCTCTTACTTGAAGTGTGTATGGAACCTGTCCTCACAGTACACCTCGCTGCACAGCTAACCATAGGTCTGGGCATCGTAGCTTCCTGCCAGGTGACCGAAGTTCGCAGGCTGATGTGTCCCAGGGACACATGCAAAGAGGCTCCAGACCGGGCCACAGGCTGCCCACTGCCCCTGCCCCAGATCGGGGGCCGCCAATCAGCCCTGTCGGAGTCCCCTGCCTCTAGAGGGAGTATTGGACCAACACTTGTAGAAAACGGTGTCCTCGTGGGCAACTCATTGGAGGGACACAAATAAATTTTGCCGACTTTCTCCTGAAGCTTACGAGTGTTCACACCTAAGCGTCTTACAAGGTCAGCTGTTTAGCTAAACATGAGCTCATGATCTAAATTTACACAATAATGAAAAAATCAGCTACGAGGGGAGACAATCAGTAAAGACTAACAATACCATAATTAGATTCCCAAGGCCATCCAGCAATTGTTGGAATAATCAGGTGCAAGGCAGAATATATACATAAAACTGGAACTGAAACAAGGAACAAGGATGTTTTCAAAGACTGGTAGGATCTCTAAAACATTTTTAAAGTACATGTCATTGATAAAGCTAAATACTCAAAGGTTGTGTAATACAACAGATTAAGCATTGAGAAGAGTGAAATTATGCTGTTTTGAAAACTATGGCAGGTGAGATTTTCTGCCTAATTATATAAGAAGATTTCTCTAAAAATACACATTATTTCAATGACTTATTGGCTGTGAAATAAGTTAAGGGTATTTCAAATGGCTTGTCTGCAAAGAAAGGTGAGATGTAGGGAATCACAGAAAGTCGAGGGGAAAATAGGTCAATATATACATTGCTATATGGTGAACTAAACCTTAGGCCAGCAACAATGGAGAGGACCTGACCCTTAGAAACTTACAAGTGAGCTGGAATCTTCAAAAGTTCAAATCTTTATAAGTAAAATATTTATTAAAATGAATAACCAAGTGTTTTAATTGACATCAGAAGATCAAAACAATAAACCCTGAGAACATAGAAAAAAGATAAATAAAGATATGAGCAGAACTTAATACAACAGAAAACGTATAAAATTGAGGTGATTTAGTAAGTCCAAAGAATCTTCTTTGAAAAGATTGAAAAGACACACTTTGATTAAGGAAAACAAAAACATAAGTATAGAATATACAGAAAGAATCAGGACAATGTTATAGCAGAGAATATAAGAAATGCCAGTAAATTTGAACATTTCTGTAAAGTGGACCATTTCCTAGCTCCTAAAGTTTACCAAACCTGACACAAGAGGAAATCATTTAAGGTCATCATGTCTGCCCTTGGCATTGTCGGAACGCCCTGGCCTCAGGATGCAGCCTCTGTAGTCCATGGTAACCTGTGGAGAGGGGGCGGGGCTGAGGGTGGTTGGAACTCTCCCCTCACTGAAGGAGTGGGTGTGGCCATCTCTGCTGTGACTGAACAAAGGGCAGGGGAGCAGTGGGCCCAGGGCAGGGCCCTCAGAGCACGGCAGGTCCAGTGGGGTGTCACAAGCATTTAGGCCCAGGCCAAAGTGTGCCTTCTTTGTCTGCACAGCTGCCCAAACTCTCACCTTTCCACTCAGGCCGACCTCTTACTTGAAGTGTGTGTGGAACCTGTCCTCACAGTACACCTCGCTGCACAGCTAACCATAGGTCTGGGCATCGTAGCTTCCTGCCAGGTGACCGAAGTTCGCAGGCAGATGTGTCACAGGGACACATGCAAAGAGGCTCCAGACCGGGCCACAGGCTGCCCACTGCCCCTGCCCCAGATCGGGGGCCGCCAATCAGCCCTGTCGGAATCCCCTTCCTTTAGAGGGCGTATTGGACCAACACTTGTAGAAAACGGTGTCCTCGTGGGCAACTCATTGGAGGGACACAAATAAATTTTGCCGACTTTCTCCTGAAGCTTACGAGCGTTCACACCTAAGCGTCTTACAAGGTCAGCTGTTTAGCTAAACATGAGCTCATGATCTAAATTTACACAATAATGAAAAAATCAGCTATGAGGGGAGACAATCAGTAAAGACTATCAATACCAGAATTAGATTCCCAAGGCCATCCATCAATTGTTGGAATAATCAGGTGCAAGGCAGAATATATACATAAAACTGGAACTGAAACAAGGAACAAGGATGTTTTCAAAGACTGGTAGGATCTCTAAAACATTTTTAAAGTACATGTCATTGATAAAGCTAAATACTCAAAGGTTGTGTAATACAACAGATTAAGCATTGAGAAGAGTGAAATTATGCTGTTTTGAAAACTATGGCAGGTGAGATTTTCTGCCTAATTATATAAGAAGATTTCTCTAAAAATACACATTATTTCAATGACTTATTGGCTGTGAAATAAGTTAAGGGTATTTCAAATGGCTTGTCTGCAAAGAAAGGTGAGATGTAGGGAATCACAGAAAGTCGAGGGGAAAATAGGTCAATATATACATTGCTATATGGTGAACTAAACCTTAGGCCAGCAACAATGGAGAGGACCTGACCCTTAGAAACTTACAAGTAAGCTGGAATCTTCAAAAGTTCAAATCTTTATAAGTAAAATATTTATTAAAATGAATAACCAAGTGTTTTAATTGACATCAGAAGATCAAAACAATAAACCCTGAGAACATAGAAAAAAGATAAATAAAGATATGAGCAGAACTTAATACAACAGAAAACGTATAAAATTCAGGTGATTTAGTAAGTCCAAAGAATCTTCTTTGAAAAGATTGAAAAGACACACTTTGATTAAGGAAAACAAAAACATAAGTATAGAATATACAGAAAGAATCAGGACAATGTTATAGCAGAGAATATAAGAAATGCCAGTAAATTTGAACATTTCTGTAAAGTGGACCATTTCCTAGCTCCTAAAGTTTACCAAACCTGACACAAGAGGAAATCATTTAAGGTCATCATGTCTGCCCTTGGCATTGTCGGAACGCCCTGGCCTCAGGATGCAGCCTCTGTAGTCCATGGTAACCTGTGGAGAGGGGGCGGGGCTGAGGGTGGTTGGAACTCTGCCCTCACTGAAGGAGTGGGTGTGGCCATCTCTGCTGTGACTGAACAAAGGGCAGGGGAGCAGGGGGCCCAGGGCAGGGCCCTCAGAGCACGGCAGGTCCAGTGGAGTGTCACAAGCATTTAGGCCCAGGCCAAAGTGTGCCTTCTTTGTCTGCACAGCTGCCCAAACTCTCACCTTTCCACTCAGGCCGACCTCTTACTTGAAGTGTGTGTGGAACCTGTCCTCACAGTACACCTCGCTGCACAGCTAACCATAGGTCTGGGCATCGTAGCTTCCTGCCAGGTGACCGAAGTTCGCAGGCAGATGTGTCCCAGGGACACATGCAAAGAGGCTCCAGACCGGGCCACAGGCTGCCCACTGCCCCTGCCCCAGATCGGGGGCCGCCAATCAGCCCTGTCGGAATCCCCTTCCTTTAGAGGGCGTATTGGACCAACACTTGTAGAAAACGGTGTCCTCGTGGGCAACTCATTGGAGGGACACAAATAAATTTTGTCGACTTTCTCCTGAAGCTTACGAGCGTTCACAGCTAAGCATCTTACAAGGTCAGCTGTTTAGCTAAACATGAGCTCATGATCTAAATTTACACAATAATGAAGAAATCAGCTACGAGGGGAGACAATCAGTAAAGACTATCAATACCAGAATTAGATTCCCAAGGCCATCCATCAATTGTTGGAATAATCAGGTGCAAGGCAGAATATATACATAAAACTGGAACTGAAAGAAGGAACAAGGATGTTTTCAAAGACTGGTAGGATCTCTAAAACATTTTTAAAGGACATGTCATTGATAAAGCTAAATACTCAAAGGTTGTGTAATACAACAGATTAAGCATTGAGAAGAGTGAAATTATGCTGTTTTGAAAACTATGGCAGGTGAGATTTTCTGCCTAATTATATAAGAAGATTTCTCTAAAAATACACATTATTTCAATGACTTATTGGCTGTGAAATAAGTTAAGGGTATTTCAAATGGCTTGTCTGCAAAGAAAGGTGAGATGTAGGGAATCACAGAAAGTCGAGGGGAAAATAGGTCAATATATACATTGCTATATGGTGAACTAAACCTTAGGCCAGCAACAATGGAGAGGACCTGACCCTTAGAAACTTACAAGTAAGCTGGAATCTTCAAAAGTTCAAATCTTTATAAGTAAAATATTTATTAAAATGAATAACCAAGTGTTTTAATTGACATCAGAAGATCAAAACAATAAACCCTGAGAACATAGAAAAAAGATAAATAAAGATATGAGCAGAACTTAATACAACAGAAAACGTATAAAATTCAGGTGATTTAGTAAGTCCAAAGAATCTTCTTTGAAAAGATTGAAAAGACACACTTTGATTAAGGAAAACAAAAACATAAGTATAGAATATACAGAAAGAATCAGGACAATGTTATAGCAGAGAATATAAGAAATGCCAGTAAATTTGAACATTTCTGTAAAGTGGACCATTTCCTAGCTCCTAAAGTTTACCAAACCTGACACAAGAGGAAATCATTTAAGGTCATCATGTCTGCCCTTGGCATTGTCGGAACGCCCTGGCCTCAGGATGCAGCCTCTGTAGTCCATGGTAACCTGTGGAGAGGGGGCGGGGCTGAGGGTGGTTGGAACTCTGCCCTCACTGAAGGAGTGGGTGTGGCCATCTCTGCTGTGACTGAACAAAGGGCAGGGGAGCAGGGGGCCCAGGGCAGGGCCCTCAGAGCACGGCAGGTCCAGTGGGGTGTCACAAGCATTTAGGCCCAGGCCAAAGTGTGCCTTCTTTGTCTGCACAGCTGCCCAAACTCTCACCTTTCCACTCAGGCCGACCTCTTACTTGAAGTGTGTGTGGAACCTGTCCTCACAGTACACCTCGCTGCACAGCTAACCATAGGTCTGGGCATCGTAGCTTCCTGCCAGGTGACCGAAGTTCGCAGGCACATGTGTCCCAGGGACACATGCAAAGAGGCTCCAGACCGGGCCACAGGCTGCCCACTGCCCCTGCCCCAGATCGGGGGCCGCCAATCAGCCCTGTCGGAATCCCCTTCCTTTAGAGGGAGTATTGGACCAACACTTGTAGAAAACGGTGTCCTCGTGGGCAACTCATTGGAGGGACACAAATAAATTTTGCCGAAATTCTCCTGAAGCTTACGAGCGTTCACACCTAAGCGTCTTACAAGGTCAGCTGTTTAGCTAAACATGAGCTCATGATCTAAATTTACACAATAATGAAAAAATCAGCTACGAGGGGAGACAATCAGTAAAGACTATCAATACCAGAATTAGATTCCCAAGGCCATCCATCAATTGTTGGAATAATCAGGTGCAAGGCAGAATATATACATAAAACTGGAACTGAAACAAGGAACAAGGATGTTTTCAAAGACTGGTAGGATCTCTAAAACATTTTTAAAGGACATGTCATTGATAAAGCTAAATACTCAAAGGTTGTGTAATACAACAGATTAAGCATTGAGAAGAGTGAAATTATGCTGTTTTGAAAACTATGGCAGGTGAGATTTTCTGCCTAATTATATAAGAAGATTTCTCTAAAAATACACATTATTTCAATGACTTATTGGCTGTGAAATAAGTTAAGGGTATTTCAAATGGCTTGTCTGCAAAGAAAGTTGAGATGTAAGGAATCACAGAAAGTCGAGGGGAAAATAGGTCAATATATACATTGCTATATGGTGAACTAAACCTTAGGCCAGCAACAATGGAGAGGACCTGACCCTTAGAAACTTACAAGTAAGCTGGAATCTTCAAAAGTTCAAATCTTTATAAGTAAAATATTTATTAAAATGAATAACCAAGTGTTTTAATTGACATCAGAAGATCAAAACAATAAACCCTGAGAACATAGAAAAAAGATAAATAAAGATATGAGCAGAACTTAATACAACAGAAAACGTATAAAATTCAGGTGATTTAGTAAGTCCAAAGAATCTTCTTTGAAAAGATTGAAAAGACACACTTTGATTAAGGAAAACAAAAATATAAGTATAGAATATACAGAAAGAATCAGGACACTGTTATAGCAGAGAATATAAGAAATGCCAGTAAATTTGAACATTTCTGTAAAGTGGACCATTTCCTAGCTCCTAAAGTTTACCAAACCTGACACAAGAGGAAATCATTTAAGGTCATCATGTCTGCCCTTGGCATTCTCGGAACGCCCTGGCCTCAGGATGCAGCCTCTGTAGTCCATGGTAACCTGTGGAGAGGGGGCGGGGCTGAGGGTGGTTGGAACTCTGCCCTCACTGAAGGAGTGGGTGTGGCCATCTCTGCTGTGACTGAACAAAGGGCAGGGGAGCAGGGGGCCCAGGGCAGGGACCTCAGAGCACGGCAGGTCCAGTGGGGTGTCACAAGCATTTAGGCCCAGGCCAAAGTGTGCCTTCTTTGTCTGCACAGCTGCCCAAACTCTCACCTTTCCACTCAGGCCGACCTCTTACTTGAAGTGTGTGTGGAACCTGTCCTCACAGTACACCTCGCTGCACAGCTAACCATAGGTCTGGGCATCGTAGCTTCCTGCCAGGTGACCGAAGTTCGCAGGCAGATGTGTCCCAGGGACACATGCAAAGAGGCTCCAGACCGGGCCACAGGCTGCCCACTGTCCCTGCCCCAGATCGGGGGCCGCCAATCAGCCCTGTCGGAATCCCCTTCCTTTAGAGGGAGTATTGGACCAACACTTGTAGAAAACGGTGTCCTCGTGGGCAACTCATTGGAAGGACACAAATAAATTTTGCCGACTTTCTCCTGAAGCTTACGAGCGTTCACACCTAAGCGTCTTACAAGGTCAGCTGTTTAGCTAAACATGAGCTCATGATCTAAATTTACACAATAATGAAGAAATCAGCTACGAGGGCAGACAATCAGTAAAGACTATCAATACCAGAATTAGATTCCCAAGGCCATCCATCAATTGTTGGAATAATCAGGTGCAAGGCAGAATATATACATAAAACTGGAACTGAAACAAGGAACAAGGATGTTTTCAAAGACTGGTAGGATCTCTAAAACATTTTTAAAGGACATGTCATTGATAAAGCTAAATACTCAAAGGTTGTGTAATACAACAGATTAAGCATTGAGAAGAGTGAAATTATGCTGTTTTGAAAACTATGGCAGGTGAGATTTTCTGCCTAATTATAGAAGAAGATTTCTCTAAAAATACACATTATTTCAATGACTTATTGGCTGTGAAATAAGTTAAGGGTATTTCAAATGGCTTGTCTGCAAAGAAAGTTGAGATGTAGGGAATCACAGAAAGTCGAGGGGAAAATAGGTCAATATATACATTGCTATATGGTGAACTAAACCTTAGGCCAGCAACAATGGAGAGGACCTGACCCTTAGAAACTTACAAGTAAGCTGGAATCTTCAAAAGTTCAAATCTTTATAAGTAAAATATTTATTAAAATGAATAACCAAGTGTTTTAATTGACATCAGAAGATCAAAACAATAAACCCTGAGAACATAGAAAAAAGATAAATAAAGATATGAGCAGAACTTAATACAACAGAAAACGTATAAAATTGAGGTGATTTAGTAAGTCCAAAGAATCTTCTTTGAAAAGATTGAAAAGACACACTTTGATTAAGGAAAACAAAAACATAAGTATAGAATATACAGAAAGAATCAGGACAATGTTATAGCAGAGAATATAAGAAATGCCAGTTAATTTGAACATTTCTGTAAAGTGGACCATTTCCTAGCTCCTAAAGTTTACCAAACCTGACACAAGAGGAAATCATTTAAGGTCATCATGTCTGCCCTTGGCATTGTCGGAACGCACTGGCCTCAGGATGCAGCCTCTGTAGTCCATGGTAACCTGTGGAGAGGGGGCGGGGCTGAGGGTGGTTGGAACTCTGCCCTCACTGAAGGAGTGGGTGTGGCCATCTCTGCTGTGACTGAACAAAGGGCAGGGGAGCAGGGGGCCCAGGGCAGGGACCTCAGAGCACGGCAGGTCCAGTGGGGTGTCACAAGCATTTAGGCCCAGGCCAAAGTGTGCCTTCTTTGTCTGCACAGCTGCCCAAACTCTCACCTTTCCACTCAGGCCGACCTCTTACTTGAAGTGTGTGTGGAACCTGTCCTCACAGTACACCTCGCTGCACAGCTAACCATAGGTCTGGGCATCGTAGCTTCCTGCCAGGTGACCGAAGTTCGCAGGCAGATGTGTCCCAGGGACACATGCAAAGAGGCTCCAGACCGGGCCACAGGCTGCCCACTGTCCCTGCCCCAGATCGGGGGCCGCCAAGCAGCCCTGTCGGAATCCCCTTCCTTTAGAGGGAGTATTGGACCAACACTTGTAGAAAACGGTGTCCTCGTGGGCAACTCATTGGAGGGACACAAATAAATTTTGCCGACTTTCTCCTGAAGCTTACGAGCGTTCACACCTAAGCGTCTTACAAGGTCAGCTGTTTAGCTAAACATGAGCTCATGATCTAAATTTACACAATAATGAAGAAATCAGCTACGAGGGGAGACAATCAGTAAAGACTATCAATACCAGAATTAGATTCCCAAGGCCATCCATCAATTGTTGGAATAATCAGGTGCAAGGCAGAATATATACATAAAACTGGAAATGAAACAAGGAACAAGGATGTTTTCAACGACTGGTAGGATCTCTAAAACATTTTTAAAGTACATGTCATTGATAAAGCTAAATACTCAAAGGTTGTGTAATACAACAGATTAAGCATTGAGAAGAGTGAAATTATGCTGTTTTGAAAACTATGGCAGGTGAGATTTTCTGCCTAATTATATAAGAAGATTTCTCTAAAAATACACATTATTTCAATGACTTATTGGCTGTGAAATAAGTTAAGGGTATTTCAAATGGCTTGTCTGCAAAGAAAGGTGAGATGTAGGGAATCACAGAAATTCGAGGGGAAAATAGGTCAATATATACATTGCTATATGGTGAACTAAACCTTAGGCCAGCAACAATGGAGCGGACCTGACCCTTTGAAACTTACAAGTAAGCTGGAATCTTCAAAAGTTCAAATCTTTATAAGTAAAATATTTATTAAAATGAATAACCAAGTGTTTTAATTGACATCAGAAGATCAAAACAATAAACCCTGAGAACATAGAAAAAAGATAAATAAAGATATGAGCAGAACTTAATACAACAGAAAACGTATAAAATTCAGGTGATTTAGTAAGTCCAAAGAATCTTCTTTGAAAAGATTGAAAAGACACACTTTGATTAAGGAAAACAAAAACATAAGTATAGAATATACAGAAAGAATCAGGACAATGTTATAGCAGAGAATATAAGAAATGCCAGTAAATTTGAACATTTCTGTAAAGTGGACCATTTCCTAGCTCCTAAAGTTTACCAAACCTGACACAAGAGGAAATCATTTAAGGTCATCATGTCTGCCCTTGGCATTGTCGGAACGCCCTGGCCTCAGGATGCAGCCTCTGTAGTCCATGGTAACCTGTGGAGAGGGGGCGGGGCTGAGGGTGGTTGGAACTCTGCCCTCACTGAAGGAGTGGGTGTGGCCATCTCTGCTGTGACTGAACAAAGGGCAAGGGAGCAGGGGGCCCAGGGCTGGGCCATCAGAGCACGGCAGGTCCAGTGGGGTGTCACAAGCATTTAGGCCCAGGCCAAAGTGTGCCTTCTTTGTCTGCACAGCTGCCCAAACTCTCACCTTTCCACTCAGGCCGACCTCTAACTTGAAGTGTGTGTGGAACCTGTCCTCACAGTACACCTCGCTGCACAGCTAACCATAGGTCTGGGCATCATAGCTTCCTGCCAGGTGACCGAAGTTCGCAGGCAGATGTGTCCCAGGGACACATGCAAAGAGGCTCCTGCCCGGGCCACAGGCTGCCCACTGCCCCTGCCCCAGATCGGGGGCCGCCAATCAGCCCTGTCGGAATCCCCTTCCTTTAGAGGGAGTATTGGACCAACACTTGTAGAAAACGGTGTCCTCGTGGGCACCTCATTGGAGGGACACAAATAAATTTTGCCAACTTTCTCCTGAAGCTTACGAGCGTTCACACCTAAGCGTCTTACAAGGTCAGCTGTTTAGCTAAACATGAGCTCATGATCTAAATTTACACAATAATGAAGAAATCAGCTACGAGGGGAGACAATCAGTAAAGACTATCAATACCAGAATTAGATTCCCAAGGCCATCCATCAATTGTTGGAATAATCAGGTGCAAGGCAGAATATATACATAAAACTGGAACTGAAACAAGGAACAAGGATGTTTTCAAAGACTGGTAGGATCTCTAAAACATTTTTAAAGGACATGTCATTGATAAAGCTAAATACTCAAAGGTTGTGTAATACAACAGATTAAGCATTGAGAAGAGTGAAATTATGCTGTTTTGAAAACTATGGCAGGTGAGATTTTCTGCCTAATTATAGAAGAAGATTTCTCTAAAAATACACATTATTTCAATGACTTATTGGCTGTGAAATAAGTTAAGGGTATTTCAAATGGCTTGTCTGCAAAGAAAGGTGAGATGTAGGGAATCACAGAAAGTCGAGGGGAAAATAGGTCAATATATACATTGTTATATGGTGAACTAAACCTTAGGCCAGCAACAATGGAGAGGACCTGACCCTTAGAAACTTACAAGTAAGCTGGAATCTTCAAAAGTTCAAATCTTTATAAGTAAAATATTTATTAAAATGAATAACCAAGTGTTTTAATTGACATCAGAAGATCAAAACAATAAACCCTGAGAACATAGAAAAAAGATAAATAAAGATATGAGCAGAACTTAATACAACAGAAAACGTATAAAATTCAGGTGATTTAGTAAGTCCAAAGAATCTTCTTTGAAAAGATTGAAAAGACACACTTTGATTAAGGAAAACAAAAACATAAGTATAGAATATACAGAAAGAATCAGGACAATGTTATAGCAGAGAATATAAGAAATGCCAGTAAATTTGAACATTTCTGTAAAGTGGACCATTTCCTAGTTCCTAAAGTTTACCAAACCTGACACAAGAGGAAATCATTTAAGGTCATCATGTCTGCCCTTGGCATTGTCGGAACGCCCTGGCCTCAGGATGCAGCCTCTGTAGTCCATGGTAACCTGTGGAGAGGGGTCGGGGCTGAGGGTGGTTGGAACTCTGCCCTCACTGAAGGAGTGGGTGTGGCCATCTCTGCTGTGACTGAACAAAGGGCAGGGGAGCAGGGGGCCCAGGGCAGGGCCATCAGAGCACGGCAGGTCCAGTGGGGTGTCACAAGCATTTAGGCCCAGGCCAAAGTGTGCCTTCTTTGTCTGCACAGCTGCCCAAACTCTCACCTTTCCACTCAGGCCGACCTCTTACTTGAAGTGTGTGTGGAACCTGTCCTCACAGTACACCTCGCTGCACAGCTAACCATAGGTCTGGGCATCGTAGCTTCCTGCCACGTGACCGAAGTTCGAAGGCAGATGTGTCCCAGGGACACATGCAAAGAGGCTCCTGCCCGGGCCACAGGCTGCCCACTGCCCCTGCCCCAGATCGGGGGCCGCCAATCAGCCCTGTCGGAATCCCCTTCCTTTAGAGGGAGTATTGGACCAACACTTGTAGAAAACGGTGTCCTCGTGGGCAACTCATTGGAGGGACACAAATAAATTTTGCCGACTTTCTCCTGAAGCTTACGAGCGTTCACACCTAAGCGTCTTACAAGGTCAGCTGTTTAGCTAAACATGAGCTCATGATCTAAATTTACACAATAATGAAGAAATCAGCTACGAGGGGAGACAATCAGTAAAGACTATCAATACCAGAATTAGATTCCCAAGGCCATCCATCAATTGTTGGAATAATCAGGTGCAAGGCAGAATATATACATAAAACTGGAACTGAAACAAGGAACAAGGATGTTTTCAAAGACTGGTAGGATCTCTAAAACATTTTTAAAGGACATGTCATTGATAAAGCTAAATACTCAAAGGTTGTGTAATACAACAGATTAAGCATTGAGAAGAGTGAAATTATGCTGTTTTGAAAACTATGGCAGGTGAGATTTTCTGCCTAATTATAGAAGAAGATTTCTCTAAAAATACACATTATTTCAATGACTTATTGGCTGTGAAATAAGTTAAGGGTATTTCAAATGGCTTGTCTGCAAAGAAAGGGGAGATGTAGGGAATCACAGAAAGTCGAGGGGAAAATAGGTCAATATATACATTGCTATATGGTGAACTAAACCTTAGGCCAGCAACAATGGAGAGGACCTGACCCTTAGAAACTTACAAGTAAGCTGGAATCTTCAAAAGTTCAAATCTTTATAAGTAAAATATTTATTAAAATGAATAACCAAGTGTTTTAATTGACATCAGAAGATCAAAACAATAAACCCTGAGAACATAGAAAAAAGATAAATAAAGATATGAGCAGAACTTAATACAACAGAAAACGTATAAAATTGAGGTGATTTAGTAAGTCCAAAGAATCTTCTTTGAAAAGATTGAAAAGACACACTTTGATTAAGGAAAACAAAAACATAAGTATAGAATATACAGAAAGAATCAGGACAATGTTATAGCAGAGAATATAAGAAATGCCAGTAAATTTGAACATTTCTGTAAAGTGGACCATTTCCTAGCTCCTAAAGTTTACCAAACCTGACACAAGAGGAAATCATTTAAGGTCATCATGTCTGCCCTTGGCATTGTCGGAACGCCCTGGCCTCAGGATGCAGCCTCTGTAGTCCATGGTAACCTGTGGAGAGGGGGCGGGGCTGAGGGTGGTTGGAACTCTGCCCTCACTGAAGGAGTGGGTGTGGCCATCTCTGCTGTGACTGAACAAAGGGCAGGGGAGCAGGGGGCCCAGGGCAGGGCCATCAGAGCACGGCAGGTCCAGTGGGGTGTCACAAGCATTTAGGCCCAGGCCAAAGTGTGCCTTCTTTGTCTGCACAGCTGCCCAAACTCTCACCTTTCCACTCAGGCCGACCTCTTACTTGAAGTGTGTGTGGAACCTGTCCTCACAGTACACCTCGCTGCACAGCTAACCATAGGTCTGGGCATCGTAGCTTCCTGCCACGTGACCGAAGTTCGAAGGCAGATGTGTCCCAGGGACACATGCAAAGAGGCTCCTGCCCGGGCCACAGGCTGCCCACTGCCCCTGCCCCAGATCGGGGGCCGCCAATCAGCCCTGTCGGAATCCCCTTCCTTTAGAGGGAGTATTGGACCAACACTTGTAGAAAACGGTGTCCTCGTGGGCAACTCATTGGAGGGACACAAATAAATTTTGCCGACTTTCTCCTGAAGCTTACGAGCGTTCACACCTAAGCGTCTTACAAGGTCAGCTGTTTAGCTAAACATGAGCTCATGATCTAAATTTACACAATAATGAAGAAATCAGCTACGAGGGGAGACAATCAGTAAAGACTATCAATACCAGAATTAGATTCCCAAGGCCATCCATCAATTGTTGGAATAATCAGGTGCAAGGCAGAATATATACATAAAACTGGAACTGAAACAAGGAACAAGGATGTTTTCAAAGACTGGTAGGATCTCTAAAACATTTTTAAAGGACATGTCATTGATAAAGCTAAATACTCAAAGGTTGTGTAATACAACAGATTAAGCATTGAGAAGAGTGAAATTATGCTGTTTTGAAAACTATGGCAGGTGAGATTTTCTGCCTAATTATAGAAGAAGATTTCTCTAAAAATACACATTATTTCAATGACTTATTGGCTGTGAAATAAGTTAAGGGTATTTCAAATGGCTTGTCTGCAAAGAAAGGTGAGATGTAGGGAATCACAGAAAGTCGAGGGGAAAATAGGTCAATATATACATTGCTATATGGTGAACTAAACCTTAGGCCAGCAACAATGGAGAGGACCTGACCCTTAGAAACTTACAAGTAAGCTGGAATCTTCAAAAGTTCAAATCTTTATAAGTAAAATATTTATTAAAATGAATAACCAAGTGTTTTAATTGACATCAGAAGATCAAAACAATAAACCCTGAGAACATAGAAAAAAGATAAATAAAGATATGAGCAGAACTTAATACAACAGAAAACGTATAAAATTGAGGTGATTTAGTAAGTCCAAAGAATCTTCTTTGAAAAGATTGAAAAGACACACTTTGATTAAGGAAAACAAAAACATAAGTATAGAATATACAGAAAGAATCAGGACAATGTTATAGCAGAGAATATAAGAAATGCCAGTAAATTTGAACATTTCTGTAAAGTGGACCATTTCCTAGCTCCTAAAGTTTACCAAACCTGACACAAGAGGAAATCATTTAAGGCCATCATGTCTGCCCTTGGCATTGTCGGAACGCCCTGGCCTCAGGATGCAGCCTCTGTAGTCCATGGTAACCTGTGGAGAGGGGGCGGGGCTGAGGGTGGTTGGAACTCTGCCCTCACTGAAGGAGTGGGTGTGGCCATCTCTGCTGTGACTGAACAAAGGGCAGGGGAGCAGGGGGCCCAGGGCAGGGCCCTCAGAGCACGGCAGGTCCAGTGGGGTGTCACAAGCATTTAGGCCCAGGCCAAAGTGTGCCTTCTTTGTCTGCACAGCTGCCCAAACTCTCAGCTTTCCACTCAGGCCGACCTCTTACTTGAAGTGTGTGTGGAACCTGTCCTCACAGTACACCTCGCTGCACAGCTAACCATAGGTCTGGGCATCGTAGCTTCCTGCCAGGTGACCGAAGTTCGCAGGCAGATGTGTCCCAGGGACACATGCAAAGAGGCTCCAGACCGGGCCACAGGCTGCCCACTGCCCCTGCCCCAGATCGGGGGCCGCCAATTAGCCCTGTCGGAATCCCCTTCCTTTAGAGGGAGTATTGGACCAACACTTGTAGAAAACGGTGTCCTCGTGGGCAACTCATTGGAGGGACACAAATAAATTTTGCCGAAATTCTCCTGAAGCTTACGAGCGTTCACACCTAAGCGTCTTACAAGGTCAGCTGTTTAGCTAAACATGAGCTCATGATCTAAATTTACACAATAATGAAAAAATCAGCTACAAGGGGAAACAATCAGTAAAGACTATCAATACCAGAATTAGATTCCCAAGGCCATCCATCAATTGTTGGAATAATCAGGTGCAAGGCAGAATATATACATAAAACTGGAACTGAAACAAGGAACAAGGATGTTTTCAAAGACTGGTAGGATCTCTAAAACATTTTTAAAGTACATGTCATTGATAAAGCTAAATACTCAAAGGTTGTGTAATACAACAGATTAAGCATTGAGAAGAGTGAAATTATGCTGTTTTGAAAACTATGGCAGGTGAGATTTTCTGCCTAATTATATAAGAAGATTTCTCTAAAAATACACATTATTTCAATGACTTATTGGCTGTGAAATAAGTTAAGGGTATTTCAAATGGCTTGTCTGCAAAGAAAGGGGAGATGTAGGGAATCACAGAAAGTCGAGGGGAAAATAGGTCAATATATACATTGCTATATGGTGAACTAAACCTTAGGCCAGCAACAATGGAGAGGACCTGACCCTTAGAAACTTACAAGTAAGCTGGAATCTTCAAAAGTTCAAATCTTTATAAGTAAAATATTTATTAAAATGAATAACCAAGTGTTTTAATTGACATCAGAAGATCAAAACAATAAACCCTGAGAACATAGAAAAAAGATAAATAAAGATATGAGCAGAACTTAATACAACAGAAAACGTATAAAATTCAGGTGATTTAGTAAGTTCAAAGAATCTTCTTTGCAAAGATTGAAAAGACACACTTTGATTAAGGAAAACAAAAACATAAGTATAGAATATACAGAAAGAATCAGGACAATGTTATAGCAGAGAATATAAGAAATGCCAGTAAATTTGAACATTTCTGTAAAGTGGACCATTTCCTAGCTCCTAAAGTTTACCAAACCTGTCACAAGAGGAAATCATTTAAGGTCATCATGACTGCCCTTGGTATTGTCGGAACGCCCTGGCCTCAGGATGCAGCCGCTGTAGTCCATGGTAACCTGTGGATTGGGGGCGGGGCTGAGGGTGGTTGGAACTCTGCCCTCACTGAAGGAGTGGGTGTGGCCATCTATGCTGTGACTGAACAAAGGGCAGGGGAGCAGGGGGCCCAGGGCAGGGCCCTCAGAGCACGGCAGGTCCAGTGGGGTGTCACAAGCATTTAGGCCCAGGCGAAAGGGCGCCTTCTTTGTCTGCACAGCTGCCCAAACTCTCACCTTTCCACTCAGGCCGACCTCTTACTAGAAGTGTGTGTGGAACCTGTCCTCACAGTACACCTCGCTGCACAGCTAACCATAGGACTGGGCATCGTAGCTTCCTGCCAGGTGACCAAAGTTCGCAGGCAGATGTTTCCCAGGGACACATGCAAAGAGGCTCCAGACCGGGCCACAGGCTGCCCACTGCCCCTGCCCCAGATCGGGGGCCGCCAATCAGCCCTGTCGGAATCCCCTTCCTTTAGAGGGCGTATTGGACCAACACTTGTAGAAAACGGTGTCCTCGTGGGCAACTCATTGGAGGGACACAAATAAATTTTGCTGACTTTCTCCTGAAGCTTACGAGCGTTCACACCTATGCGTCTTACAAGGTCAGCTGTTTAGCTAAACATGAGCTCATGATCTAAATTTACACAATAATGAAAAAATCAGCTACGAGGGGAGACAATCAGTAAAGACTATCAATACCAGAATTAGATTCCCAAGGCCATCCATCAATTGTTGGAATAATCAGGTGCAAGGCAGAATATATACATAAAACTGGAACTGAAACAAGGAACAAGGATGTTTTCAAAGACTGGTAGGATCTCTAAAACATTTTTAAAGTACATGTCATTGATAAAGCTAAATACTCAAAGGTTGTGTAATACAACAGATTAAGCATTGAGAAGAGTGAAATTATGCTGTTTTGAAAACTATGGCAGGTGAGATTTTCTGCCTAATTATATAAGAAGATTTCTCTAAAAATACACATTATTTCAATGACTTATTGGCTGTGAAATAAGTTAAGGGTATTTCAAATGGCTTGTCTGCAAAGAAAGGTGAGATGTAGGGAATCACAGAAAGTCGAGGGGAAAATAGGTCAATATATACATTGCTATATGGTGAACTAAACCTTAGGCCAGCAACAATGGAGAGGACCTGACCCTTAGAAACTTACAAGTAAGCTGGAATCTTCAAAAGTTCAAATCTTTATAAGTAAAATATTTATTAAAATGAATAACCAAGTGTTTTAATTGACATCAGAAGATCAAAACAATAAACCCTGAGAACATAGAAAAAAGATAAATAAAGATAGGAGCAGAACTTAATACAACAGAAAACGTATAAAATTCAGGTGATTTAGTAAGTCCAAAGAATCTTCTTTGAAAAGATTGAAAAGACACACTTTGATTAAGGAAAACAAAAACATAAGTAAAGAATATACAGAAAGAATCAGGACAATGTTATAGCAGAGAATATAAGAAATGCCAGTAAATTTGAACATTTCTGTAAAGTGGACCATTTCCTAGCTCCTAAAGTTTACCAAACCTGACACAAGAGGAAATCATTTAAGGTCATCATGTCTGCCCTTGGCATTGTCGGAACGCCCTGGCCTCAGGATGCAGCCTCTGTAGTCCATGGTAACCTGTGGAGAGGGGGCGGGGCTGAGGGTGGTTGGAACTCTGCCATCACTGAAGGAGTGGGTGTGGCCATCTCTGCTGTGACTGAACAAAGGGCAGGGGAGCAGGGATCCCAGGGCAGGGCCCTCAGAGCATGGCAGGTCCAGTGGGGTGTCACAAGCATTTAGGCCCAGGCCAAAGGGCGCCTTCTTTGTCTGCACAGCTGCCCAAACTCTCACCTTTCCACTCAGGCCGACCTCTTACTTGAAGTATGTGTGGAACCTGTCCTCACAGTACACCTCGCTGCACAGCTAACCATAGTTCTGGGCATCGTAGTTTCCTGCCAGGTGACCGAAGTTCGCAGTCAGATGTGTCCCAGGGACACATGCAAAGAGGCTCCAGCCCGGGCCACAGGCTGCCCACTGCCCCTGCCCCAGATCGGGGGCCGCCAATCAGCCCTGTCGGAGTCCCCTTCCTCTAGAGGGAGTATTGGACCAACACTTGTAGAAAACGGTGTCCTCGTGGGCAACTCATTGGAGGGACACCAATAAATCTTTGCCGTCTTTCTGCGGAAGCTTACGAGCGTTCACACCTAAGCGTCTTACAAGGTCAGCTGTTTAGCTAAACATGAGCTCATGATCTAAATTTACACAATAATGAAGAAATCAGCTACGAGGGGAGACAATCAGTAAAGACTATCAATACCAGAATTAGATTCCCAAGGCCATCCATCAATTGTTGGAATAATCAGGTGCAAGGCAGAATATATACATAAAACTGGAACTGAAACAAGGAACAAGGATGTTTTCAAAGACTGGTAGGATCTCTAAAACATTTTTAAAGGACATGTCATTGATAAAGCTAAATACTCAAAGGTTGTGTAATACAACAGATTAAGCATTGAGAAGAGTGAAATTATGCTGTTTTGAAAACTATGGCAGGTGAGATTTTCTGCCTAATTATATAAGAAGATTTCTCTAAAAATACACATTATTTCAATGACTTATTGGCTGTGAAATAAGTTAAGGGTATTTCAAATGGCTTGTCTGCAAAGAAAGGGGAGATGTAGGGAATCACAGAAAGTCGAGGGGAAAATAGGTCAATATATACATTGCTATATGGTGAACTAAACCTTAGGCCAGCAACAATGGAGAGGACCTGACCCTTAGAAACTTACAAGTAAGCTGGAATCTTCAAAAGTTCAAATCTGTATAAGTAAAATATTTATTAAAATGAATAACCAAGTGTTTTAATTGACATCAGAAGATCAAAACAATAAACCCTGAGAACATAGAAAAAAGATAAATAAAGATAGGAGCAGAACTTAATACAACAGAAAACGTATAAAATTCAGGTGATTTAGTAAGTCCAAAGAATCTTCTTTGAAAAGATTGAAAAGACACACTTTGATTAAGGAAAACAAAAACATAAGTATAGAATATACAGAAAGAATCAGGACAATGTTATAGCAGAGAATATAAGAAATGCCAGTAAATTTGAACATTTCTGTAAAGTGGACCATTTCCTAGCTCCTAAAGTTTACCAAACCTGACACAAGAGGAAATCATTTAAGGTCATCATGTCTGCCCTTGGCATTGTCGGAACGCCCTGGCCTCAGGATGCAGCCTCTGTAGTCCATGGTAACCTGTGGAGAGGGGGCGGGGCTGAGGGTGGTTGGAACTCTGCCCTCACTGAAGGAGTGGGTGTGGCCATCTCTGCTGTGACTGAACAAAGGGCAGGGGAGCAGGGGGCCCAGGGCAGGGCCCTCAGAGCACGGCAGGTCCAGTGGGGTGTCACAAGCATTTAGGCCCAGGCCAAAGGGCGCCTTCTTTGTCTGCACAGCTGCCCAAACTCTCACCTTTCCACTCAGGCCGACCTCTTACTTGAAGTATGTGTGGAACCTGTCCTCACAGTACACCTCGCTGCACAGCTAACCATAGTTCTGGGCATCGTAGATTCCTGCCAGGTGACCGAAGTTCGCAGGCAGATGTGTCCCAGGGACACATGCAAAGAGGCTCCAGCCCGGGCCACAGGCTGCCCACTGCCCCTGACCCAGATCGGGGGCCGCCAATCAGCCCTGTCTGAGTCCCCTTCCTCTAGAGGGAGTATTGGACCAACACTTGTAGAAAACGGTGTCCTCGTGGGCAACTCATTGGAGGGACACCAATAAATCTTTGCCGTCTTTCTGCGGAAGCTTACGAGCGTTCACACCTAAGCGTCTTACAAGGTCAGCTGTTTAGCTAAACATGAGCTCATGATCTAAATTTACACAATAATGAAGAAATCAGCTACGAGGGGAGACAATCAGTAAAGACTATCAATACCAGAATTAGATTCCCAAGGCCATCCATCAATTGTTGGAATAATCAGGTGCAAGGCAGAATATATACATAAAACTGGAACTGAAACAAGGAACAAGGATGTTTTCAAAGACTGGTAGGATCTCTAAAACATTTTTAAAGGACATGTCATTGATAAAGCTAAATACTCAAAGGTTGTGTAATACAACAGTTTAAGCATTGAGAAGAGTGAAATTATGCTGTTTTGAAAACTATGGCAGGTGAGATTTACTGCCTAATTAAATAAGAAGATTTCTCTAAAAATACACATTATTTCAATGACTTATTGGCTGTGAAATAAGTTAAGGGTATTTCAAATGGCTTGTCTGCAAAGAAAGGTGAGATGTAGGGAATCACAGAAAGTCGAGGGGAAAATAGGTCAATATATACATTGTTATATGGTGAACTAAACCTTAGGCCAGCAACAATGGAGAGGACCTAACCCTTAGAAACTTACAAGTAAGCTAGAATCTTCAAAAGTTCAAATTTTTATAAGTAAAATATTTATTAAAATGAATAACCAAGTGTTTTAATTGACATCAGAAGATCAAAACAATAAACCCTGAGAACATAGAAAAAAGATAAATAAAGATATGAGCAGAACTTAATACAACAGAAAACGTATAAAATTCAGGTGATTTAGTAAGTCCAAAGAATCTTCTTTGAAAAGATTGAAAAGACACACTTTGATTAAGGAAAACAAAAACATAAGTAAAGAATATACAGAAAGAATCAGGACAATGTTATAGCAGAGAATATAAGAAATGCCAGTAAATTTGAACATTTCTGTAAAGTGGACCATTTCCTAGCTCCTAAAGTTTACCAAACCTGACACAAGAGGAAATCATTTAAGGTCATCATGTCTGCCCTTGGCATTCTCGGAACGCCCTGGCCTCAGGATGCAGCCTCTGTAGTCCATGGTAACCTGCGGAGAGGGGGCGGGGCTGAGGGTGGTTGGAACTCTGCCCTCACTGAAGGAGTGGGTGTGGCCATCTCTGCTTTGACTGAACAAAGGGCAGGGGAGGAGGGGGCCCAGGGCAGGGCCCTCAGAGCACGGCAGGTCCAGTGGGGTGTCACAAGCATTTAGGCCCAGGCCAAAGGGCGCCTTCTTTGTCTGCACAGCTGCCCAAACTCTCACCTTTCCACTCAGGCCGACCTCTTACTTGAAGTGTGTGTGGAACCTGTCCTCACAGTACACCTCGCTGCACAGCTAACCATAGGTCTGGGCATCGTGGCTTCCTGCCAGGTGACCGAAGTTCGCAGGCAGATATGTCCCAGGGACACATGCAAAGAGGCTACTGCCTGGGCCACAGGCTGCCCACTGCCCCTGCCCCAGATCGGGGGCCGCCAATCAGCCCTGTCGGAGTCCCCTTCCTCTAGAGGGAGTATTGGACCAACACTTGTAGAAAACGGTGTCCTCGTGGGCAACTCATTGGAGGGACACAAATAAATCTTTGCCGTCTTTCTGCGGAAGCTTACGAGCGTTCACACCTAAGCGTCTTACAAGGTCAGCTGTTTAGCTAAACATGAGCTCATGATCTAAATTTACACAATAATGAAGAAGTCAGCTACGAGGGGAGACAATCAGTAAAGACTATCAATACCAGAATTAGATTCCCAAGGCCATCCATCAATTGTTGGAATAATCAGGTGTAAGGCAGAATATATACATAAAACTGGAACAGAAACAAGGAACAAGGATGTTTTCAAAGACTGGTAGGATCTCTAAAACATTTTTAAAGTACATGTCATTGATAAAGCTAAATACTCAAAGGTTGTGTAATACAACAGATTAAGCATTGAGAAGAGTGAAATTATGCTGTTTTGAAAACTATGGCAGGTGAGATTTTCTGCCTAATTATATAAGAAGATTTCTCTAAAAAATACACATTATTTCAATGACTTATTGGCTCTGAAATAAGTTAAGGGTATTTCAAATGGCTTGTCTGCAAAGAAAGGTGAGATGTAGGGAATCCCAGAAAGTCGAGGGGAAAATAGGTCAATATATACCTTGCTATATGGTGAATTAAGTCTTAGGCCAGCAACAATGGAGAGGACCTGACCCTTAGAAACTTACATGTAAGCAGGAATCTTCAAAAGTTCAAATCTTTATAAGTAAAATATTTATTAAAATGAATAACCAAGTGTTTTAATTGACATCAGAAGATCAAAACAATAAACCCTGAGAACATAGAAAAAAGATAAATAAAGATATGAGCAGAACTTAATACAACAGAAAACGTATAAAATTCAGGTGATTTAGTAAGTCCAAAGAATCTTCTTTGAAAAGATTGAAAAGACACACTTTGATTAAGGAAAACAAAAACATAAGTAAAGAATATACAGAAAGAATCAGGACAATGTTATAGCAGAGAATATATGAAATGCCAGTAAATTTGAACATTTCTGTAAAGTGGACCATTTCCTAGCTCCTAAAGTTTACCAAACCTGACACAAGAGGAAATCATTTAAAGTCATCATGTCTGCCCTTGGCATTGTCGGAACGCCCTGGCCTCAGGATGCAGCCTCTGTAGTCCATGGTAACCTGTGGAGAGGGGGCGGGGCTGAGGTTGGTTGGAACTCTGCCCTCACTGAAGGAGTGGGTGTGGCCATCTCTGCTGTGACTGAACAAAGGGCAGGGGAGCAGGGGGCCCAGGGCAGGGCCCTCAGAGCACGGCAGGTCCAGTGGGGTGTCACAAGCATTTAGGCCCAGGCCAAAGTGTGCCTTCTTTGTCTGCACAGCTGCCCAAACTCTCAGCTTTCCACTCAGGCCGACCTCTTACTTGAAGTGTGTGTGGAACCTGTCCTCACAGTACACCTCGCTGCACAGCTAACCATAGGTCTGGGCATCGTAGCTTCCTGCCAGGTGACCGAAGTTCGCAGGCAGATGTGTCCCAGGGACACATGCAAAGAGGCTCCTGCCCGGGCCACAGGCTGCCCACTGCCCCTGCCCCAGATCGGGGGCCGCCAATTAGCCCTGTCGGAATCCCCTTCCTTTAGAGGGAGTATTGGACCAACACTTGTAGAAAACGGTGTCCTCGTGGGCAACTCATTGGAGGGACACAAATAAATTTTGCCGAAATTCTCCTGAAGCTTACGAGCGTTCACACCTAAGCGTCTTACAAGGTCAGCTGTTTAGCTAAACATGAGCTCATGATCTAAATTTACACAATAATGAAAAAATCAGCTACGAGGGGAAACAATCAGTAAAGACTATCAATACCAGAATTAGATTCCCAAGGCCATCCATCAATTGTTGGAATAATCAGGTGCAAGGCAGAATATATACATAAAACTGGAACTGAAACAAGGAACAAGGATGTTTTCAAAGACTGGTAGGATCTCTAAAACATTTTTAAAGTACATGTCATTGATAAAGCTAAATACTCAAAGGTTGTGTAATACAACAGATTAAGCATTGAGAAGAGTGAAATTATGCTGTTTTGAAAACTATGGCAGGTGAGATTTTCTGCCTAATTATATAAGAAGATTTCTCTAAAAATACACATTATTTCAATGACTTATTGGCTGTGAAATAAGTTAAGGGTATTTCAAATGGCTTGTCTGCAAAGAAAGGTGAGATGTAGGGAATCACAGAAAGTCGAGGGGAAAATAGGTCAATATATACATTGCTATATGGTGAACTAAACCTTAGGCCAGCAACAATGGAGAGGACCTGACCCTTAGAAACTTACAAGTAAGCTGGAATCTTCAAAAGTTCAAATCTTTATAAGTAAAATATTTATTAAAATGAATAACCAAGTGTTTTAATTGACATCAGAAGATCAAAACAATAAACCCTGAGAACATAGAAAAAAGATAAATAAAGATATGAGCAGAACTTAATACAACAGAAAACGTATAAAATTGAGGTGATTTAGTAAGTCCAAAGAATCTTCTTTGAAAAGATTGAAAAGACACACTTTGATTAAGGAAAACAAAAACATAAGTATAGAATATACAGAAAGAATCAGGACAATGTTATAGCAGAGAATATATGAAATGCCAGTAAATTTGAACATTTCTGTAAAGTGGACCATTTCCTAGCTCCTAAAGTTTACCAAACCTGACACAAGAGGAAATCATTTAAGGTCATCATGTCTGCCCTTGGCATTGTCGGAACGCCCTGGCCTCAGGATGCAGCCTCTGTAGTCCATGGTAACCTGTGGAGAGGGGGCGGGGCTGAGGGTGGTTGGAACTCTGCCCTCACTGAAGGAGTGGGTGTGGCCATCTCTGCTGTGACTGAACAAAGGGCAGGGGAGCAGGGGGCCCAGGGCAGGGCCCTCAGAGCACGGCAGGTCCAGTGGGGTGTCACAAGCATTTAGGCCCAGGCCAAAGTGTGCCTTCTTTGTCTGCACAGCTGCCCAAACTCTCACCTTTCCACTCAGGCCGACCTCTTACTTGAAGTGTGTGTGGAACCTGTCCTCACAGTACACCTCGCTGCACAGCTAACCATAGGTCTGGGCATCGTAGCTTCCTGCCAGGTGACCGAAGTTCGCAGGCAGATGTGTCCCAGGGACACATGCAAAGAGGCTCCATACCGGGCCACAGGCTGCCCACTGCCCCTGCCCCAGATCGGGGGCCGCCAATCAGCCCTGTCGGAATCCCCTTCCTTTAGAGGGCGTATTGGACCAACACTTGTAGAAAACGGTGTCCTCGTGGGCAACTCATTGGAGGGACACAAATAAATTTTGCCGACTTTCTCCTGAAGCTTACGAGCGTTCACACCTAAGCGTCTTACAAGGTCAGCTGTTTAGCTAAACATGAGCTCATGATCTAAATTTACACAATAATGAAGAAATCAGCTACGAGGGGAGACAATCAGTAAAGACTATCAATACCAGAATTAGATTCCCAAGGCCATCCATCAATTGTTGGAATAATCAGGTGCAAGGCAGAATATATACATAAAACTGGAACTGAAACAAGGAACAAGGATGTTTTCAAAGACTGGTAGGATCTCTAAAACATTTTTAAAGTACATGTCATTGATAAAGCTAAATACTCAAAGGTTGTGTAATACAACAGATTAAGCATTGAGAAGAGTGAAATTATGCTGTTTTGAAAACTATGGCAGGTGAGATTTTCTGCCTAATTATAGAAGAAGATTTCTCTAAAAATACACATTATTTCAATGACTTATTGGCTGTGAAATAAGTTAAGGGTATTTCAAATGGCTTGTCTGCAAAGAAAGGTGAGATGTAGGGAATCACAGAAAGTCGAGGGGAAAATAGGTCAATATATACATTGCTATATGGTGAACTAAACCTTAGGCCAGCAACAATGGAGAGGACCTGACCCTTAGAAACTTACAAGTAAGCTGAAATCTTCAAAAGTTCAAATCTATATAAGTAAAATATTTATTAAAATGAATAACCAAGTGTTTTAATTGACATCAGAAGATCAAAACAATAAACCCTGAGAACATAGAAAAAAGATAAATAAAGATATGAGCAGAACTTAATACAACAGAAAACGTATAAAATTGAGGTGATTTAGTAAGTCCACAGAATCTTCTTTGAAAAGATTGAAAAGACACACTATGATTAAGGAAAACAAAAACATAAGTAAAGAATATACAGAAAGAATCAGGACAATGTTATAGCAGAGAATATATGAAATGCCAGTAAATTTGAACATTTCTGTAAAGTGGACCATTTCCTAGCTCCTAAAGTTTACCAAACCTGACACAAGAGGAAATCATTTAAGGTCATCATGTCTGCCCTTGGCATTGTCGGAACGCCCTGGCCTCAGGATGCAGCCTCTGTAGTCCATGGTAAACTGCGGAGAGGGGGCGGGGCTGAGGTTGGTTGGAACACTGCCCTCACTGAAGGAGTGGGTGTGGCCATCTCTGCTGTGACTGAACAAAGGGCAGGGGAGCAGGGGGCCCAGGGCAGGGCCCTCAGAGCACGGCAGGTCCAGTGGGGTGTCACAAGCATTTAGGCCCAGGCCAAAGTGTGCCTTCTTTGTCTGCACAGCTGCCCAAACTCTCACCTTTCCACTCAGGCCGACCTCTTACTTGAAGTGTGTGTGGAACCTGTCCTCACAGTACACCTCGCTGCACAGCTAACCATAGGTCTGGGCATCGTAGCTTCCTGCCAGGTGACCGAAGTTCGCAGGCAGATGTGTCCCAGGGACACATGCAAAGAGGCTCCAGACCGGGCCACAGGCTGCCCACTGCCCCTGCCCCAGATCGGGGGCCGCCAATCAGCCCTGTCGGAATCCCCTTCCTTTAGAGGGAGTATTGGACCAACACTTGTAGAAAACGGTGTCCTCGTGGGCAACTCATTGGAGGGACACAAATAAATTTTGCCGACTTTCTCCTGAAGCTTACGAGTGTTCACACCTAAGCGTCTTACAAGGACAGCTGTTGAGCTAAACATGAGCTCATGATCTAAATTTACACAATAATGAAAAAATCAGCTACGAGGGGAGACAATCAGTAAAGACTAACAATACCAGAATTAGATTCCCAAGGCCATCCATCAATTGTTGGAATAATCAGGTGCAAGGCAGAATATATACATAAAACTGGAACTGAAACAAGGAACAAGGATGTTTTCAAAGACTGGTAGGATCTCTAAAACATTTTTAAAGGACATGTCATTGATAAAGCTAAATACTCAAAGGTTGTGTAATACAACAGATTAAGCATTGAGAAGAGTGAAATTATGCTGTTTTGAAAACTATGGCAGGTGAGATTTTCTGCCTAATTATAGAAGAAGATTTCTCTAAAAATACACATTATTTCAATGACTTATTGGCTGTGAAATAAGTTAAGGGTATTTCAAATGGCTTGTCTGCAAAGAAAGGTGAGATGTAGGGAATCACAGAAAGTCGAGGGGAAAATAGGTCAATATATACATTGCTATATGGTGAACTAAACCTTAGGCCAGCAACAATGGAGAGGACCTGACCCTTAGAAACTTACAAGTAAGCTGGAATCTTCAAAAGTTCAAATCTTTATAAGTAAAATATTTATTAAAATGAATAACCAAGTGTTTTAATTGACATCAGAAGATCAAAACAATAAACCCTGAGAACATAGAAAAAAGATAAATAAAGATATGAGCAGAACTTAATACAACAGAAAACGTATAAAATTGAGGTGATTTAGTAAGTCCAAAGAATCTTCTTTGAAAAGATTGAAAAGACACACTTTGATTAAGGAAAACAAAAACATAAGTATAGAATATACAGAAAGAATCAGGACACTGTTATAGCAGAGAATATAAGAAATGCCAGTAAATTTGAACATTTCTGTAAAGTGGACCATTTCCTAGCTCCTAAAGTTTACCAAACCTGACACAAGAGGAAATCATTTAAGGTCATCATGTCTGCCCTTGGCATTGTCGGAACGCCCTGGCCTCAGGATGCAGCCTCTGTAGTCCATGGTAACCTGTGGAGAGGGGGCGGGGCTGAGGGTGGTTGGAACTCTGCCCTCACTGAAGGAGAGGGTGTGGCCATCTCTGCTGTGACTGAACAAAGGGCAGGGGAGCAGGGGGCACAGGGCAGGGCCCTCAGAGCACGGCAGGTCCAGTGGAGTGTCACAAGCATTTAGGCCCAGGCCAAAGTGTGCCTTCTTTGTCTGCACAGCTGCCCAAACTCTCACCTTTCCACTCAGGCCGACCTCTTACTTGAAGTGTGTGTGGAACCTGTCCTCACAGTACACCTCGCTGCACAGCTAACCATAGGTCTGGGCATCGTAGCTTCCTGCCAGGTGACCGAAGTTCGCAGGCAGATGTGTCCCAGGGACACATGCAAAGAGGCTCCAGACCGGGCCACAGGCTGCCCACTGCCCCTGCCCCAGATCGGGGGCCGCCAATCAGCCCTGTCGGAATCCCCTTCCTTTAGAGGGAGTATTGGACCAACACTTGTAGAAAACGGTGTCCTCGTGGGCAACTCATTGGAGGGACACAAATAAATTTTGCCGACTTTCTCCTGAAGCTTACGAGCGTTCACACCTAAGCGTCTTACAAGGTCAGCTGTTTAGCTAAACATGAGCTCATGATCTAAATTTACACAATAATGAAGAAATCAGCTACGAGGGGAGACAATCAGTAAAGACTATCAATACCAGAATTAGATTCCCAAGGCCATCCATCAATTGTTGGAATAATCAGGTGCAAGGCAGAATATATACATAAAACTGGAACTGAAACAAGGAACAAGGATGTTTTCAAAGACTGGTAGGATCTCTAAAACATTTTTAAAGGACATGTCATTGATAAAGCTAAATACTCAAAGGTTGTGTAATACAACAGATTAAGCATTGAGAAGAGTGAAATTATGCTGTTTTGAAAACTATGGCAGGTGAGATTTTCTGCCTAATTATATAAGAAGATTTCTCTAAAAATACACATTATTTCAATGACTTATTGGCTGTGAAATAAGTTAAGGGTATTTCAAATGGCTTGTCTGCAAAGAAAGTTGAGATGTAGGGAATCACAGAAAGTCGAGGGGAAAATAGGTCAATATATACATTGCTATATGGTGAACTAAACCTTAGGCCAGCAACAATGGAGAGGACCTGACCCTTAGAAACTTACAAGTAAGCTGGAATCTTCAAAAGTTCAAATCTTTATAAGTAAAATATTTATTAAAATGAATAACCAAGTGTTTTAATTGACATCAGAAGATCAAAACAATAAACCCTGAGAACATAGAAAAAAGATAAATAAAGATATGAGCAGAACTTAATACAACAGAAAACGTATAAAATTGAGGTGATTTAGTAAGTCCAAAGAATCTTCTTTGAAAAGATTGAAAAGACACACTTTGATTAAGGAAAACAAAAACATAAGTATAGAATATACAGAAAGAATCAGGACACTGTTATAGCAGAGAATATAAGAAATGCCAGTAAATTTGAACATTTCTGTAAAGTGGACCATTTCCTAGCTCCTAAAGTTTACCAAACCTGACACAAGAGGAAATCATTTAAGGTCATCATGTCTGCCCTTGGCATTGTCGGAACGCCCTGGCCTCAGGATGCAGCCTCTGTAGTCCATGGTAACCTGTGGAGAGGGGGCGGGGCTGAGGGTGGTTGGAACTCTGCCCTCACTGAAGGAGTGGGTGTGGCCATCTCTGCTGTGACTGAACAAAGGGCAGGGGAGCAGGGGGCCCAGGGCAGGGACCTCAGAGCACGGCAGGTCCAGTGGGGTGTCACAAGCATTTAGGCCCAGGCCAAAGTGTGCCTTCTTTGTCTGCACAGCTGCCCAAACTCTCACCTTTCCACTCAGGCCGACCTCTTACTTGAAGTGTGTGTGGAACCTGTCCTCACAGTACACCTCGCTGCACAGCTAACCATAGGTCTGGGCATCGTAGCTTCCTGCCAGGTGACCGAAGTTCGCAGGCAGATGTGTCCCAGGGACACATGCAAAGAGGCTCCTGCCCGGGCCACAGGCTGCCCACTGCCCCTGCCCCAGATCGGGGGCCGCCAATCAGCCCTGTCGGAATCCCCTTCCTTTAGAGGGAGTATTGGACCAACACTTGTAGAAAACGGTGTCCTCGTGGGCAACTCATTGGAGGGACACAAATAAATTTTGCCAACTTTCTCCTGAAGCTTACGAGCGTTCACACCTAAGCGTCTTACAAGGTCAGCTGTTTAGCTAAACATGAGCTCATGATCTAAATTTACACAATAATGAAGAAATCAGCTACGAGGGCAGACAATCAGTAAAGACTATCAATACCAGAATTAGATTCCCAAGGCCATCCATCAATTGTTGGAATAATCAGGTGCAAGGCAGAATATATACATAAAACTGGAACTGAAACAAGGAACAAGGATGTTTTCAAAGACTGGTAGGATCTCTAAAACATTTTTAAAGGACATGTCATTGATAAAGCTAAATACTCAAAGGTTGTGTAATACAACAGATTAAGCATTGAGAAGAGTGAAATTATGCTGTTTTGAAAACTATGGCAGGTGAGATTTTCTGCCTAATTATAGAAGAAGATTTCTCTAAAAATACACATTATTTCAATGACTTATTGGCTGTGAAATAAGTTAAGGGTATTTCAAATGGCTTGTCTGCAAAGAAAGGTGAGATGTAGGGAATCACAGAAAGTCGAGGGGAAAATAGGTCAATATATACATTGCTATATGGTGAACTAAACCTTAGGCCAGCAACAATGGAGAGGACCTGACCCTTCGAAACTTACAAGTAAGCTGGAATCTTCAAAAGTTCAAATCTTTATAAGTAAAATATTTATTAAAATGAATAACCAAGTGTTTTAATTGACATCAGAAGATCAAAACAATAAACCCTGAGAACATAGAAAAAAGATAAATAAAGATATGAGCAGAACTTAATACAACAGAAAACGTATAAAATTGAGGTGATTTAGTAAGTCCAAAGAATCTTCTTTGAAAAGATTGAAAAGACACACTTTGATTAAGGAAAACAAAAACATAAGTATAGAATATACAGAAAGAATCAGGACAATGTTATAGCAGAGAATATAAGAAATGCCAGTAAATTTGAACATTTCTGTAAAGTGGACCATTTCCTAGCTCCTAAAGTTTACCAAACCTGACACAAGAGGAAATCATTTAAGGTCATCATGTCTGCCCTTGGCATTGTCGGAACGCCCTGGCCTCAGGATGCAGCCTCTGTAGTCCATGGTAACCTGTGGAGAGGGGGCGGGGCTGAGGGTGGTTGGAACTCTGCCCTCACTGAAGGAGTGGGTGTGGCCATCTCTGCTGTGACTGAACAAAGGGCAGGGGAGCAGGGGGCCCAGGGCAGGGCCCTCAGAGCACGGCAGGTCCAGTGGGGTGTCACAAGCATTTAGGCCCAGGCCAAAGTGTGCCTTCTTTGTCTGCACAGCTGCCCAAACTCTCACCTTTCCACTCAGGCCGACCTCTTACTTGAAGTGTGTGTGGAACCTGTCCTCACAGTACACCTCGCTGCACAGCTAACCATAGGTCTGGGCATCGTAGCTTCCTGCCAGGTGACCGAAGTTCGCAGGCAGATGTGTCCCAGGGACACATGCAAAGAGGCTCCTGCCCGGGCCACAGGCTGCCCACTGCCCCTGCCCCAGATCGGGGGCCGCCAATCAGCCCTGTCGGAATCCCCTTCCTTTAGAGGGAGTATTGGACCAACACTTGTAGAAAACGGTGTCCTCGTGGGCAACTCATTGGAGGGACACAAATAAATTTTGCCGACTTTCTCCTGAAGCTTACGAGCGTTCACACCTCAGCGTCTAACAAGGTCAGCTGTTTAGCTAAACATGAGCTCATGATCTAAATTTACACAATAATGAAGAAATCAGCTACGAGGGGAGACAATCAGTAAAGACTATCAATACCAGAATTAGATTCCCAAGGCCATCCATCAATTGTTGGAATAATCAGGTGCAAGGCAGAATATATACATAAAACTGGAACTGAAACAAGGAACAAGGATGTTTTCAAAGACTGGTAGGATCTCTAAAACATTTTTAAAGTACATGTCATTGATAAAGCTAAATACTCAAAGGTTGTGTAATACAACAGATTAAGCATTGAGAAGAGTGAAATTATGCTGTTTTGAAAACTATGGCAGGTGAGATTTTCTGCCTAATTATAGAAGAAGATTTCTCTAAAAATACACATTATTTCAATGACTTATTGGCTGTGAAATAAGTTAAGGGTATTTCAAATGGCTTGTCTGCAAAGAAAGGTGAGATGTAGGGAATCACAGAAAGTCGAGGGGAAAATAGGTCAATATATACATTGCTATATGGTGAACTAAACCTTAGGCCAGCAACAATGGAGAGGACCTGACCCTTAGAAACTTACAAGTAAGCTGAAATCTTCAAAAGTTCAAATCTATATAAGTAAAATATTTATTAAAATGAATAACCAAGTGTTTTAATTGACATCAGAAGATCAAAACAATAAACCCTGAGAACATAGAAAAAAGATAAATAAAGATATGAGCAGAACTTAATACAACAGAAAACGTATAAAATTGAGGTGATTTAGTAAGTCCACAGAATCTTCTTTGAAAAGATTGAAAAGACACACTATGATTAAGGAAAACAAAAACATAAGTAAAGAATATACAGAAAGAATCAGGACAATGTTATAGCAGAGAATATATGAAATGCCAGTAAATTTGAACATTTCTGTAAAGTGGACCATTTCCTAGCTCCTAAAGTTTACCAAACCTGACACAAGAGGAAATCATTTAAGGTCATCATGTCTGCCCTTGGCATTCTCGGAACGCCCTGGCCTCAGGATGCAGCCTCTGTAGTCCATGGTAAACTGCGGAGAGGGGGCGGGGCTGAGGTTGGTTGGAACACTGCCCTCACTGAAGGAGTGGGTGTGGCCATCTCTGCTGTGACTGAACAAAGGGCAGGGGAGCAGTGGGCCCAGGGCAGGGCCCTCAGAGCACGGCAGGTCCAGTGGGGTGTCACAAGCATTTAGGCCCAGGCCAAAGTGTGCCTTCTTTGTCTGCACAGCTGCCCAAACTCTCACCTTTCCACTCAGGCCGACCTCTTACTTGAAGTGTGTATGGAACCTGTCCTCACAGTACACCTCGCTGCACAGCTAACCATAGGTCTGGGCATCGTAGCTTCCTGCCAGGTGACCGAAGTTCGCAGGCTGATGTGTCCCAGGGACACATGCAAAGAGGCTCCAGACCGGGCCACAGGCTGCCCACTGCCCCTGCCCCAGATCGGGGGCCGCCAATCAGCCCTGTCGGAGTCCCCTGCCTCTAGAGGGAGTATTGGACCAACACTTGTAGAAAACGGTGTCCTCGTGGGCAACTCATTGGAGGGACACAAATAAATTTTGCCGACTTTCTCCTGAAGCTTACGAGTGTTCACACCTAAGCGTCTTACAAGGTCAGCTGTTTAGCTAAACATGAGCTCATGATCTAAATTTACACAATAATGAAAAAATCAGCTACGAGGGGAGACAATCAGTAAAGACTAACAATACCAGAATTAGATTCCCAAGGCCATCCAGCAATTGTTGGAATAATCAGGTGCAAGGCAGAATATATACATAAAACTGGAACTGAAACAAGGAACAAGGATGTTTTCAAAGACTGGTAGGATCTCTAAAACATTTTTAAAGTACATGTCATTGATAAAGCTAAATACTCAAAGGTTGTGTAATACAACAGATTAAGCATTGAGAAGAGTGAAATTATGCTGTTTTGAAAACTATGGCAGGTGAGATTTTCTGCCTAATTATATAAGAAGATTTCTCTAAAAATACACATTATTTCAATGACTTATTGGCTGTGAAATAAGTTAAGGGTATTTCAAATGGCTTGTCTGCAAAGAAAGGTGAGATGTAGGGAATCACAGAAAGTCGAGGGGAAAATAGGTCAATATATACATTGCTATATGGTGAACTAAACCTTAGGCCAGCAACAATGGAGAGGACCTGACCCTTAGAAACTTACAAGTAAGCTGGAATCTTCAAAAGTTCAAATCTTTATAAGTAAAATATTTATTAAAATGAATAACCAAGTGTTTTAATTGACATCAGAAGATCAAAACAATAAACCCTGAGAACATAGAAAAAAGATAAATAAAGATAGGAGCAGAACTTAATACAACAGAAAACGTATAAAATTCAGGTGATTTAGTAAGTCCAAAGAATCTTCTTTGAAAAGATTGAAAAGACACACTTTGATTAAGGAAAACAAAAACATAAGTAAAGAATATACAGAAAGAATCAGGACAATGTTATAGCAGAGAATATAAGAAATGCCAGTAAATTTGAACATTTCTGTAAAGTGGACCATTTCCTAGCTCCTAAAGTTTACCAAACCTGACACAAGAGGAAATCATTTAAGGTCATCATGTCTGCCCTTGGCATTGTCGGAACGCCCTGGCCTCAGGATGCAGCCTCTGTAGTCCATGGTAACCTGTGGAGAGGGGGCGGGGCTGAGGGTGGTTGGAACTCTGCCCTCACTGAAGGAGTGGGTGTGGCCATCTCTGCTGTGACTGAACAAAGGGCAGGGGAGCAGGGATCCCAGGGCAGGGCCCTCAGAGCATGGCAGGTCCAGTGGGGTGTCACAAGCATTTAGGCCCAGGCCAAAGGGCGCCTTCTTTGTCTGCACAGCTGCCCAAACTCTCACCTTTCCACTCAGGCCGACCTCTTACTTGAAGTATGTGTGGAACCTGTCCTCACAGTACACCTCGCTGCACAGCTAACCATAGTTCTGGGCATCGTAGTTTCCTGCCAGGTGACCGAAGTTCGCAGTCAGATGTGTCCCAGGGACACATGCAAAGAGGCTCCAGCCCGGGCCACAGGCTGCCCACTGCCCCTGCCCCAGATCGGGGGCCGCCAATCAGCCCTGTCGGAGTCCCCTTCCTCTAGAGGGAGTATTGGACCAACACTTGTAGAAAACGGTGTCCTCGTGGGCAACTCATTGGAGGGACACCAATAAATCTTTGCCGTCTTTCTGCGGAAGCTTACGAGCGTTCACACCTAAGCGTCTTACAAGGTCAGCTGTTTAGCTAAACATGAGCTCATGATCTAAATTTACACAATAATGAAGAAATCAGCTACGAGGGGAGACAATCAGTAAAGACTATCAATACCAGAATTAGATTCCCAAGGCCATCCATCAATTGTTGGAATAATCAGGTGCAAGGCAGAATATATACATAAAACTGGAACTGAAACAAGGAACAAGGATGTTTTCAAAGACTGGTAGGATCTCTAAAACATTTTTAAAGGACATGTCATTGATAAAGCTAAATACTCAAAGGTTGTGTAATACAACAGATTAAGCATTGAGAAGAGTGAAATTATGCTGTTTTGAAAACTATGGCAGGTGAGATTTTCTGCCTAATTATATAAGAAGATTTCTCTAAAAATACACATTATTTCAATGACTTATTGGCTGTGAAATAAGTTAAGGGTATTTCAAATGGCTTGTCTGCAAAGAAAGGGGAGATGTAGGGAATCACAGAAAGTCGAGGGGAAAATAGGTCAATATATACATTGCTATATGGTGAACTAAACCTTAGGCCAGCAACAATGGAGAGGACCTGACCCTTAGAAACTTACAAGTAAGCTGGAATCTTCAAAAGTTCAAATCTTTATAAGTAAAATATTTATTAAAATGAATAACCAAGTGTTTTAATTGACATCAGAAGATCAAAACAATAAACCCTGAGAACATAGAAAAAAGATAAATAAAGATAGGAGCAGAACTTAATACAACAGAAAACGTATAAAATTGAGGTGATTTAGTAAGTCCAAAGAATCTTCTTTGAAAAGATTGAAAAGACACACTTTGATTAAGGAAAACAAAAACATAAGTATAGAATATACAGAAAGAATCAGGACAATGTTATAGCAGAGAATATAAGAAATGCCAGTAAATTTGAACATTTCTGTAAAGTGGACCATTTCCTAGCTCCTAAAGTTTACCAAACCTGACACAAGAGGAAATCATTTAAGGTCATCATGTCTGCCCTTGGCATTGTCGGAACGCCCTGGCCTCAGCATGCAGCCTCTGTAGTCCATGGTAACATGTGGAGAGGGGGCGGGGCTGAGGGTGGTTGGAACTCTGCCCTCACTGAAGGAGTGGGTGTGGCCATCTCTGCTGTGACTGAACAAAGGGCAGGGGAGCAGGGGGCCCAGGGCAGGGACCTCAGAGCACGGCAGGTCCAGTGGGGTGTCACAAGCATTTAGGCCCAGGCCAAAGTGTGCCTTCTTTGTCTGCACAGCTGCCCAAACTCTCACCTTTCCACTCAGGCCGACCTCTTACTTGAAGTGTGTGTGGAACCTGTCCTCACAGTACACCTCGCTGCACAGCTAACCATAGGTCTGGGCATCGTAGCTTCCTGCCAGGTGACCGAAGTTCGCAGGCAGATGTGTCCCAGGGACACATGCAAAGAGGCTTCAGACCGGGCCACAGGCTGCCCACTGCCCCTGCCCCAGATCGGGGGCCGCCAATCAGCCCTGTCGGAATCCCCTTCCTTTAGAGGGAGTATTGGACCAACACTTGTAGAAAACGGTGTCCTCGTGGGCAACTCATTGGAGGGACACAAATAAATTTTGCCGACTTTCTCCTGAAGCTTACGAGCGTTCACACCTAAACGTCTTACAAGGTCAGCTGTTTAGCTAAACATGAGCTCATGATCTAAATTTACACAATAATGAAAAAATCAGCTACGAGGGGAGACAATCAGTAAAGACTATCAATACCAGAATTAGATTCCCAAGGCCATCCATCAATTGTTGGAATAATCAGGTGCAAGGCAGAATATATACATAAAACTGGAACTGAAACAAGGAACAAGGATGTTTTCAAAGACTGGTAGGATCTCTAAAACATTTTTAAAGGACATGTCATTGATAAAGCTAAATACTCAAAGGTTGTGTAATACAACAGATTAAGCATTGAGAAGAGTGACATTATGCTGTTTTGAAAACTATGGCAGGTGAGATTTTCTGCCTAATTATAGAAGAAGATTTCTCTAAAAATACACATTATTTCAATGACTTATTGGCTGTGAAATAAGTTAAGGGTATTTCAAATGGCTTGTCTGCAAAGAAAGGTGAGATGTAGGGAATCACAGAAAGTCGAGGGGAAAATAGGTCAATATATACATTGCTATATGGTGAACTAAACCTTAGGCCAGCAACAATGGAGAGGACCTGACCCTTCGAAACTTACAAGTAAGCTGGAATCTTCAAAAGTTCAAATCTTTATAAGTAAAATATTTATTAAAATGAATAACCAAGTGTTTTAATTGACATCAGAAGATCAAAACAATAAACCCTGAGAACATAGAAAAAAGATAAATAAAGATATGAGCAGAACTTAATACAACAGAAAACGTATAAAATTGAGGTGATTTAGTAAGTCCAAAGAATCTTCTTTGAAAAGATTGAAAAGACACACTTTGATTAAGGAAAACAAAAACATAAGTATAGAATATACAGAAAGAATCAGGACAATGTTATAGCAGAGAATATAAGAAATGCCAGTAAATTTGAACATTTCTGTAAAGTGGACCATTTCCTAGCTCCTAAAGTTTACCAAACCTGACACAAGAGGAAATCATTTAAGGTCATCATGTCTGCCCTTGGCATTGTCGGAACGCCCTGGCCTCAGGATGCAGCCTCTGTAGTCCATGGTAACCTGTGGAGAGGGGGCGGGGCTGAGGGTGGTTGGAACTCTGCCCTCACTGAAGGAGTGGGTGTGGCCATCTCTGCTGTGACTGAACAAAGGGCAGGGGAGCAGGGGGCCCAGGGCAGGGCCCTCAGAGCACGGCAGGTCCAGTGGGGTGTCACAAGCATTTAGGCCCAGGCCAAAGTGTGCCTTCTTTGTCTGCACAGCTGCCCAAACTCTCACCTTTCCACTCAGGCCGACCTCTTACTTGAAGTGTGTGTGGAACCTGTCCTCACAGTACACCTCGCTGCACAGCTAACCATAGGTCTGGGCATCGTAGCTTCCTGCCAGGTGACCGAAGTTCGCAGGCAGATGTGTCCCAGGGACACATGCAAAGAGGCTCCTGCCCGGGCCACAGGCTGCCCACTGCCCCTGCCCCAGATCGGGGGCCGCCAATCAGCCCTGTCGGAATCCCCTTCCTTTAGAGGGAGTATTGGACCAACACTTGTAGAAAACGGTGTCCTCGTGGGCAACTCATTGGAGGGACACAAATAAATTTTGCCGACTTTCTCCTGAAGCTTACGAGCGTTCACACCTCAGCGTCTAACAAGGTCAGCTGTTTAGCTAAACATGAGCTCATGATCTAAATTTACACAATAATGAAGAAATCAGCTACGAGGGGAGACAATCAGTAAAGACTATCAATACCAGAATTAGATTCCCAAGGCCATCCATCAATTGTTGGAATAATCAGGTGCAAGGCAGAATATATACATAAAACTGGAACTGAAACAAGGAACAAGGATGTTTTCAAAGACTGGTAGGATCTCTAAAACATTTTTAAAGTACATGTCATTGATAAAGCTAAATACTCAAAGGTTGTGTAATACAACAGATTAAGCATTGAGAAGAGTGAAATTATGCTGTTTTGAAAACTATGGCAGGTGAGATTTTCTGCCTAATTATAGAAGAAGATTTCTCTAAAAATACACATTATTTCAATGACTTATTGGCTGTGAAATAAGTTAAGGGTATTTCAAATGGCTTGTCTGCAAAGAAAGGTGAGATGTAGGGAATCACAGAAAGTCGAGGGGAAAATAGGTCAATATATACATTGCTATATGGTGAACTAAACCTTAGGCCAGCAACAATGGAGAGGACCTGACCCTTAGAAACTTACAAGTAAGCTGAAATCTTCAAAAGTTCAAATCTATATAAGTAAAATATTTATTAAAATGAATAACCAAGTGTTTTAATTGACATCAGAAGATCAAAACAATAAACCCTGAGAACATAGAAAAAAGATAAATAAAGATATGAGCAGAACTTAATACAACAGAAAACGTATAAAATTGAGGTGATTTAGTAAGTCCACAGAATCTTCTTTGAAAAGATTGAAAAGACACACTATGATTAAGGAAAACAAAAACATAAGTAAAGAATATACAGAAAGAATCAGGACAATGTTATAGCAGAGAATATATGAAATGCCAGTAAATTTGAACATTTCTGTAAAGTGGACCATTTCCTAGCTCCTAAAGTTTACCAAACCTGACACAAGAGGAAATCATTTAAGGTCATCATGTCTGCCCTTGGCATTCTCGGAACGCCCTGGCCTCAGGATGCAGCCTCTGTAGTCCATGGTAAACTGCGGAGAGGGGGCGGGGCTGAGGTTGGTTGGAACACTGCCCTCACTGAAGGAGTGGGTGTGGCCATCTCTGCTGTGACTGAACAAAGGGCAGGGGAGCAGTGGGCCCAGGGCAGGGCCCTCAGAGCACGGCAGGTCCAGTGGGGTGTCACAAGCATTTAGGCCCAGGCCAAAGTGTGCCTTCTTTGTCTGCACAGCTGCCCAAACTCTCACCTTTCCACTCAGGCCGACCTCTTACTTGAAGTGTGTATGGAACCTGTCCTCACAGTACACCTCGCTGCACAGCTAACCATAGGTCTGGGCATCGTAGCTTCCTGCCAGGTGACCGAAGTTCGCAGGCTGATGTGTCCCAGGGACACATGCAAAGAGGCTCCAGACCGGGCCACAGGCTGCCCACTGCCCCTGCCCCAGATCGGGGGCCGCCAATCAGCCCTGTCGGAGTCCCCTGCCTCTAGAGGGAGTATTGGACCAACACTTGTAGAAAACGGTGTCCTCGTGGGCAACTCATTGGAGGGACACAAATAAATTTTGCCGACTTTCTCCTGAAGCTTACGAGTGTTCACACCTAAGCGTCTTACAAGGTCAGCTGTTTAGCTAAACATGAGCTCATGATCTAAATTTACACAATAATGAAAAAATCAGCTACGAGGGGAGACAATCAGTAAAGACTAACAATACCAGAATTAGATTCCCAAGGCCATCCAGCAATTGTTGGAATAATCAGGTGCAAGGCAGAATATATACATAAAACTGGAACTGAAACAAGGAACAAGGATGTTTTCAAAGACTGGTAGGATCTCTAAAACATTTTTAAAGTACATGTCATTGATAAAGCTAAATACTCAAAGGTTGTGTAATACAACAGATTAAGCATTGAGAAGAGTGAAATTATGCTGTTTTGAAAACTATGGCAGGTGAGATTTTCTGCCTAATTATATAAGAAGATTTCTCTAAAAATACACATTATTTCAATGACTTATTGGCTGTGAAATAAGTTAAGGGTATTTCAAATGGCTTGTCTGCAAAGAAAGGTGAGATGTAGGGAATCACAGAAAGTCGAGGGGAAAATAGGTCAATATATACATTGCTATATGGTGAACTAAACCTTAGGCCAGCAACAATGGAGAGGACCTGACCCTTAGAAACTTACAAGTAAGGTGGAATCTTCAAAAGTTCAAATCTTTATAAGTAAAATATTTATTAAAATGAATAACCAAGTGTTTTAATTGACATCAGAAGATCAAAACAATAAACCCTGAGAACATAGAAAAAAGATAAATAAAGATAGGAGCAGAACTTAATACAACAGAAAACGTATAAAATTCAGGTGATTTAGTAAGTCCAAAGAATCTTCTTTGAAAAGATTGAAAAGACACACTTTGATTAAGGAAAACAAAAACATAAGTAAAGAATATACAGAAAGAATCAGGACAATGTTATAGCAGAGAATATAAGAAATGCCAGTAAATTTGAACATTTCTGTAAAGTGGACCATTTCCTAGCTCCTAAAGTTTACCAAACCTGACACAAGAGGAAATCATTTAAGGTCATCATGTCTGCCCTTGGCATTGTCGGAACGCCCTGGCCTCAGGATGCAGCCTCTGTAGTCCATGGTAACCTGTGGAGAGGGGGCGGGGCTGAGGGTGGTTGGAACTCTGCCCTCACTGAAGGAGTGGGTGTGGCCATCTCTGCTGTGACTGAACAAAGGGCAGGGGAGCAGGGATCCCAGGGCAGGGCCCTCAGAGCATGGCAGGTCCAGTGGGGTGTCACAAGCATTTAGGCCCAGGCCAAAGGGCGCCTTCTTTGTCTGCACAGCTGCCCAAACTCTCACCTTTCCACTCAGGCCGACCTCTTACTTGAAGTATGTGTGGAACCTGTCCTCACAGTACACCTCGCTGCACAGCTAACCATAGTTCTGGGCATCGTAGTTTCCTGCCAGGTGACCGAAGTTCGCAGTCAGATGTGTCCCAGGGACACATGCAAAGAGGCTCCAGCCCGGGCCACAGGCTGCCCACTGCCCCTGCCCCAGATCGGGGGCCGCCAATCAGCCCTGTCGGAGTCCCCTTCCTCTAGAGGGAGTATTGGACCAACACTTGTAGAAAACGGTGTCCTCGTGGGCAACTCATTGGAGGGACACCAATAAATCTTTGCCGTCTTTCTGCGGAAGCTTACGAGCGTTCACACCTAAGCGTCTTACAAGGTCAGCTGTTTAGCTAAACATGAGCTCATGATCTAAATTTACACAATAATGAAGAAATCAGCTACGAGGGGAGACAATCAGTAAAGACTATCAATACCAGAATTAGATTCCCAAGGCCATCCATCAATTGTTGGAATAATCAGGTGCAAGGCAGAATATATACATAAAACTGGAACTGAAACAAGGAACAAGGATGTTTTCAAAGACTGGTAGGATCTCTAAAACATTTTTAAAGGACATGTCATTGATAAAGCTAAATACTCAAAGGTTGTGTAATACAACAGATTAAGCATTGAGAAGAGTGAAATTATGCTGTTTTGAAAACTATGGCAGGTGAGATTTTCTGCCTAATTATATAAGAAGATTTCTCTAAAAATACACATTATTTCAATGACTTATTGGCTGTGAAATAAGTTAAGGGTATTTCAAATGGCTTGTCTGCAAAGAAAGGGGAGATGTAGGGAATCACAGAAAGTCGAGGGGAAAATAGGTCAATATATACATTGCTATATGGTGAACTAAACCTTAGGCCAGCAACAATGGAGAGGACCTGACCCTTAGAAACTTACAAGTAAGCTGGAATCTTCAAAAGTTCAAATCTTTATAAGTAAAATATTTATTAAAATGAATAACCAAGTGTTTTAATTGACATCAGAAGATCAAAACAATAAACCCTGAGAACATAGAAAAAAGATAAATAAAGATAGGAGCAGAACTTAATACAACAGAAAACGTATAAAATTGAGGTGATTTAGTAAGTCCAAAGAATCTTCTTTGAAAAGATTGAAAAGACACACTTTGATTAAGGAAAACAAAAACATAAGTATAGAATATACAGAAAGAATCAGGACAATGTTATAGCAGAGAATATAAGAAATGCCAGTAAATTTGAACATTTCTGTAAAGTGGACCATTTCCTAGCTCCTAAAGTTTACCAAACCTGACACAAGAGGAAATCATTTAAGGTCATCATGTCTGCCCTTGGCATTGTCGGAACGCCCTGGCCTCAGCATGCAGCCTCTGTAGTCCATGGTAACATGTGGAGAGGGGGCGGGGCTGAGGGTGGTTGGAACTCTGCCCTCACTGAAGGAGTGGGTGTGGCCATCTCTGCTGTGACTGAACAAAGGGCAGGGGAGCAGGGGGCCCAGGGCAGGGACCTCAGAGCACGGCAGGTCCAGTGGGGTGTCACAAGCATTTAGGCCCAGGCCAAAGTGTGCCTTCTTTGTCTGCACAGCTGCCCAAACTCTCACCTTTCCACTCAGGCCGACCTCTTACTTGAAGTGTGTGTGGAACCTGTCCTCACAGTACACCTCGCTGCACAGCTAACCATAGGTCTGGGCATCGTAGCTTCCTGCCAGGTGACCGAAGTTCGCAGGCAGATGTGTCCCAGGGACACATGCAAAGAGGCTCCAGACCGGGCCACAGGCTGCCCACTGCCCCTGCCCCAGATCGGGGGCCGCCAATCAGCCCTGTCGGAATCCCCTTCCTTTAGAGGGAGTATTGGACCAACACTTGTAGAAAACGGTGTCCTCGTGGGCAACTCATTGGAGGGACACAAATAAATTTTGCCGACTTTCTCCTGAAGCTTACGAGCGTTCACACCTAAACGTCTTACAAGGTCAGCTGTTTAGCTAAACATGAGCTCATGATCTAAATTTACACAATAATGAAAAAATCAGCTACGAGGGGAGACAATCAGTAAAGACTATCAATACCAGAATTAGATTCCCAAGGCCATCCATCAATTGTTGGAATAATCAGGTGCAAGGCAGAATATATACATAAAACTGGAACTGAAACAAGGAACAAGGATGTTTTCAAAGACTGGTAGGATCTCTAAAACATTTTTAAAGGACATGTCATTGATAAAGCTAAATACTCAAAGGTTGTGTAATACAACAGATTAAGCATTGAGAAGAGTGAAATTATGCTGTTTTGAAAACTATGGCAGGTGAGATTTTCTGCCTAATTATATAAGAAGATTTCTCTAAAAATACACATTATTTCAATGACTTATTGGCTGTGAAATAAGTTAAGGGTATTTCAAATGGCTTGTCTGCAAAGAAAGGTGAGATGTAGGGAATCACAGAAAGTCGAGGGGAAAATAGGTCAATATATACATTGCTATATGGTGAACTAAACCTTAGGCCAGCAACAATGGAGAGGACCTGACCCTTAGAAACTTACAAGTAAGCTGGAATCTTCAAAAGTTCAAATCTTTATAAGTAAAATATTTATTAAAATGAATAACCAAGTGTTTTAATTGACATCAGAAGATCAAAACAATAAACCCTGAGAACATAGAAAAAAGATAAATAAAGATATGAGCAGAACTTAATACAACAGAAAACGGATAAAATTGAGGTGATTTAGTAAGTCCAAAGAATCTTCTTTGAAAAGATTGAAAAGACAAACTTTGATTAAGGAAAACAAAAACATAAGTATAGAATATACAGAAAGAATCAGGACAATGTTATAGCAGAGAATATAAGAAATGCCAGTAAATTTGAACATTTCTGTAAAGTGGACCATTTCCTAGCTCCTAAAGTTTACCAAACCTGACACAAGAGGAAATCATTTAAGGTCATCATGTCTGCCCTTGGCATTGTCGGAACGCCCTGGCCTCAGCATGCAGCCTCTGTAGTCCATGGTAACATGTGGAGAGGGGGCGGGGCTGAGGGTGGTTGGAACTCTGCCCTCACTGAAGGAGTGGGTGTGGCCATCTCTGCTGTGACTGAACAAAGGGCAGGGGAGCAGGGGTCCCAGGGCAGGGCCCTCAGAGCACGGCAGGTCCAGTGGGGTGTCACAAGCATTTAGGCCCAGGCCAAAGTGTGCTATCTTTGTCTGCACAGCTGCCCAAACTCTCACCTTTCCACTCAGGCCGACCTCTTACTTGAAGTGTGTGTGGAACCTGTCCTCACAGTACACCTCGCTGCACAGCTAACCATAGGTCTGGGCATCGTAGCTTCCTGCCAGGTGACCGAAGTTCGCAGGCAGATGTGTCCCAGGGACACATGCAAAGAGGCTCCAGACCGGGCCACAGGCTGCCCACTGCCCCTGCCCCAGATCGGGGGCCGCCAATCAGCCCTGTCGGAATCCCCTTCCTTTAGAGGGAGTATTGGACCAACACTTGTAGAAAACGGTGTCCTCGTGGGCAACTCATTGGAGGGACACAAATAAATTTTGCCGACTTTCTCCTGAAGCTTACGAGCGTTCACACCTAAACGTCTTACAAGGTCAGCTGTTTAGCTAAACATGAGCTCATGATCTAAATTTACACAATAATGAAGAAATCAGCTACGAGGGGAGACAATCAGTAAAGACTATCAATACCAGAATTAGATTCCCAAGGCCATCCATCAATTGTTGGAATAATCAGGTGCAAGGCAGAATATATACATAAAACTGGAACTGAAACAAGGAACAAGGATGTTTTCAAAGACTGGTAGGATCTCTAAAACATTTTTAAAGGACATGTCATTGATAAAGCTAAATACTCAAAGGTTGTGTAATACAACAGATTAAGCATTGAGAAGAGTGAAATTATGCTGTTTTGAAAACTATGGCAGGTGAGATTTTCTGCCTAATTATAGAAGAAGATTTCTCTAAAAATACACATTATTTCAATGACTTATTGGCTGTGAAATAAGTTAAGGGTATTTCAAATGGCTTGTCTGCAAAGAAAGGTGAGATGTAGGGAATCACAGAAAGTCGAGGGGAAAATAGGTCAATATATACATTGCTATATGGTGAACTAAACCTTAGGCCAGCAACAATGGAGAGGACCTGACCCTTAGAAACTTACAAGTCAGCTGGAATCTTCAAAAGTTCCAATCTTTATAAGTAAAATATTTATTAAAATGAATAACCAAGTGTTTTAATTGAGATCAGAAGATCAAAACAATAAACACTGAGAACATAGAAAAAAGATAAATAAAGATAGGAGCAGAACTTAATACAACAGAAAACGTATAAAATTCAGGTGATTTAGTAAGTCCAAAGAATCTTCTTTGAAAAGATTGAAAAGACACACTTTGATTAAGGAAAACAAAAACATAAGTATAGAATATACAGAAAGAATCAGGACAATGTTATAGCAGAGAATATAAGAAATGCCAGTAAATTTGAACATTTCTGTAAAGTGGACCATTTCCTAGCTCCTAAAGTTTACCAAACCTGACACAAGAGGAAATCATTTAAGGTCATCATGACTGCCCTGGGCATTGTCGGAACGCCCTGGCCTCAGGATGCAGCCTCTGTAGTCCATGGTAACCTGTGGAGAGGGGGCGGGGCTGAGGGTGGTTGGAACTCTGCCCTCACTGAAGGAGTGGGTGTGGCCATCTCTGCTGTGACTGAACAAAGGGCAGGGGAGCAGGGGGCCCAGGGCAGGGCCCTCAGAGCACGGCAGGTCCAGTGGGGTGTCACAAGCATTTAGGCCCAGGCCAAAGGGCGCCTTCTTTGTCTGCACAGCTGCCCAAACTCTCACCTTTCCACTCAGGCCGACCTCTTACTTGAAGTGTGTGTGGAACCTGTCCTCACAGTACACCTCGCTGCACAGCTAACCATAGGTCTGGGCATCGTAGCTTCCTGCCAGGTGACCGAAGTTCGCAGGCAGATGTTTCCCAGGGACACATGCAAAGAGGCTCCAGACCGGGCCACAGGCTGCCCACTGCCCCTGCCCCAGATCGGGGGCCGCCAATCAGCCCTGTCAGAATCCCCTTCCTTTAGAGGGCGTATTGGACCAACACTTGTAGAAAACGGTGTCCTCGTGGGCAACTCATTGGAGGGACACAAATAAATTTTGCCGACTTTCTCCTGAAGCTTATGAGCGTTCACACCTAAGCGTCTTACAAGGTCAGCTGTTTAGCTAAACATGAGCTCATGATCTAAATTTACACAATAATGAAAAAATCAGCTACGAGGGGAGACAATCAGTAAAGACTATCAATACCAGAATTAGATTCCCAAGGCCATCCATCAATTGTTGGAATAATCAGGTGCAAGGCAGAATATATACATAAAACTGGAACTGAAACAAGGAACAAGGATGTTTTCAAAGACTGGTAGGATCTCTAAAACATTTTTAAAGGACATGTCATTGATAAAGCTAAATACTCAAAGGTTGTGTAATACAACAGATTAAGCATTGAGAAGAGTGAAATTATGCTGTTTTGAAAACTATGGCAGGTGAGATTTTCTGCCTAATTATAGAAGAAGATTTCTCTAAAAATACACATTATTTCAATGACTTATTGGCTGTGAAATAAGTTAAGGGTATTTCAAATGGCTTGTCTGCAAAGAAAGGTGAGATGTAGGGAATCACAGAAAGTCGAGGGGAAAATAGGTCAATATATACATTGCTATATGGTGAACTAAACCTTAGGCCAGCAACAATGGAGAGGACCTGACCCTTCGAAACTTACAAGTAAGCTGGAATCTTCAAAAGTTCAAATCTTTATAAGTAAAATATTTATTAAAATGAATAACCAAGTGTTTTAATTGACATCAGAAGATCAAAACAATAAACCCTGAGAACATAGAAAAAAGATAAATAAAGATATGAGCAGAACTTAATACAACAGAAAACGTATAAAATTCAGGTGATTTAGTAAGTCCAAAGAATCTTCTTTGAAAAGATTGAAAAGACACACTTTGATTAAGGAAAACAAAAACATAAGTAAAGAATATACAGAAAGAATCAGGACAATGTTATAGCAGAGAATATAAGAAATGCCAGTAAATTTGAACATTTCTGTAAAGTGGACCATTTCCTAGCTCCTAAAGTTTACCAAACCTGACAGAAGAGGAAATCATTTAAGGTCATCATGTCTGCCCTTGGCATTGTCGGAACGCCCTGGCCTCAGGATGCAGCCTCTGTAGTCCATGGTAACCTGTGGAGAGGGGGCGGGGCTGAGGGTGGTTGGAACTCTGCCCTCACTGAAGGAGTGGGTGTGGCCATCTCTGCTGTGACTGAACAAAGGGCAGGGGAGCAGGGGGCCCAGGGCAGGGCCCTCAGAGCACGGCAGGTCCAGTGGGGTGTCACAAGCATTTAGGCCCAGGCCAAAGGGCGCCTTCTTTGTCTGCACAGCTGCCCAAACTCTCACCTTTCCACTCAGGCCGACCTCTTACTTGAAGTATGTGTGGAACCTGTCCTCACAGTACACCTCGCTGCACAGCTAACCATAGTTCTGGGCATCGTAGTTTCCTGCCAGGTGACCGAAGTTCGCAGGCAGATGTGTCCCAGGGACACATGCAAAGAGGCTCCATCCCGGGCCACAGGCTGCCCACTGCCCCTGCCCCAGATCGGGGGCCGCCAATCAGCCCTGTCGGAGTCCCCTTCCTCTAGAGGGAGTATTGGACCAACACTTGTAGAAAACGGTGTCCTCGTGGGCAACTCATTGGAGGGACACCAATAAATCTTTGCCGTCTTTCTGCGGAAGCTTACGAGCGTTCACACCTAAGCGTCTTACAAGGTCAGCTGTTTAGCTAAACATGAGCTCATGATCTAAATTTACACAATAATGAAGAAATCAGCTACGAGGGGAGACAATCAGTAAAGACTATCAATACCAGAATTAGATTCCCAAGGCCATCCATCAATTGTTGGAATAATCAGGTGCAAGGCAGAATATATACATAAAACTGGAACTGAAACAAGGAACAAGGATGTTTTCAAAGACTGGTAGGATCTCTAAAACATTTTTAAAGGACATGTCATTGATAAAGCTAAATACTCAAAGGTTGTGTAATACAACAGATCAAGCATTGAGAAGAGTGAAATTATGCTGTTTTGAAAACTATGGCAGGTGAGATTTTCTGCCTAATTATATAAGAAGATTTCTCTAAAAATACACATTATTTCAATGACTTATTGGCTGTGAAATAAGTTAAGGGTATTTCAAATGGCTTGTCTGCAAAGAAAGGTGAGATGTAGGGAATCACAGAAAGTCGAGGGGAAAATAGGTCAATATATACATTGCTATATGGTGAACTAAACCTTAGGCCAGCAACAATGGAGAGGACCTGACCCTTCGAAACTTACAAGTAAGCTGGAATCTTCAAAAGTTCAAATCTTTATAAGTAAAATATTTATTAAAATGAATAACCAAGTGTTTTAATTGACATCAGAAGATCAAAACAATAAACCCTGAGAACATAGAAAAAAGATAAATAAAGATATGAGCAGAACTTAATACAACAGAAAACGTATAAAATTCAGGTGATTTAGTAAGTCCAAAGAATCTTCTTTGAAAAGATTGAAAAGACACACTTTGATTAAGGAAAACAAAAACAGAGGTATAGAATATACAGAAAGAATCAGGACAATGTTATAGCAGAGAATATAAGAAATGCCAGTAAATTTGAACATTTCTGTAAAGTGGACCATTTCCTAGCTCCTAAAGTTTACCAAACCTGACACAAGAGGAAATCATTTAAGGTCATCATGACTGCCCTTGGCATTGTCGGAACGCCCTGGCCTCAGGATGCAGCCTCTGTAGTCCATGGTAACCTGTGGAGAGGGGGCGGGGCTGAGGGTGGTTGGAACTCTGCCCTCACTGAAGGAGTGGGTGTGGCCATCTCTGCTGTGACTGAACAAAGGGCAGGGGAGCAGGGGGCCCAGGGCAGGGCCCTCAGAGCACGGCAGGTCCAGTGGGGTGTCACAAGCATTTAGGCCCAGGCCAAAGGGCGCCTTCTTTGTCTGCACAGCTGCCCAAACTCTCACCTTTCCACTCAGGCCGACCTCTTACTTGAAGTGTGTGTGGAACCTGTCCTCACAGTACACCTCGCTGCACAGCTAACCATAGGTCTGGGCATCGTAGCTTCCTGCCAGGTGACCGAAGTTCGCAGGCAGATGTTTCCCAGGGACACATGCAAAGAGGCTCCAGACCGGGCCACAGGCTGCCCACTGCCCCTGCCCCAGATCGGGGGCCGCCAATCAGCCCTGTCGGAATCCCCTTCCTTTAGAGGGCGTATTGGACCAACACTTGTAGAAAACGGTGTCCTCGTGGGCAACTCATTGGAGGGACACAAATAAATTTTGCCGACTTTCTCCTGAAGCTTACGAGCGTTCACACCTAAGCGTCTTACAAGGTCAGCTGTTTAGCTAAACATGAGCTCATGATCTAAATTTACACAATAATGAAGAAATCAGCTAAGAGGGGAGACAATCAGTAAAGACTATCAATACCAGAATTAGATTCCCAAGGCCATCCATCAATTGTTGGAATAATCAGGTGCAAGGCAGAATATATACATAAAACTGGAACTGAAACAAGGAACAAGGATGTTTTCAAAGACTGGTAGGATCTCTAAAACATTTTTAAAGGACATGTCATTGATAAAGCTAAATACTCAAAGGTTGTGTAATACAACAGATTAAGCATTGAGAAGAGTGAAATTATGCTGTTTTGAAAACTATGGCAGGTGAGATTTTCTGCCTAATTATATAAGAAGATTTCTCTAAAAATACACATTATTTCAATGACTTATTGGCTGTGAAATAAGTTAAGGGTATTTCAAATGGCTTGTCTGCAAAGAAAGGTGAGATGTAGGGAATCACAGAAAGTCGAGGGGAAAATAGGTCAATATATACATTGCTATATGGTGAACTAAACCTTAGGCCAGCAACAATGGAGAGGACTTGACCCTTAGAAACTTACAAGTCAGCTGGAATCTTCAAAAGTTCAAATCTTTATAAGTAAAATATTTATTAAAATGAATAACCAAGTGTTTTAATTGACATCAGAAGATCAAAACAATAAACCCTGAGAACATAGAAAAAAGATAAATAAAGATATGAGCAGAACTTAATACAACAGAAAACGTATAAAATTCAGGTGATTTAGTAAGTCCAAAGAATCTTCTTTGAAAAGATTGAAAAGACACACTTTGATTAAGGAAAACAAAAACATAAGTATAGAATATACAGAAAGAATCAGGACAATGTTATAGCAGAGAATATAAGAAATGCCAGTAAATTTGAACATTTCTGTAAAGTGGACCATTTCCTAGCTCCTAAAGTTTACCAAACCTGACACAAGAGGAAATCATTTAAGGTCATCATGTCTGCCCTTGGCATTGTCGGAACGCCCTGGCCTCAGGAGGCAGCCTCTGTAGTCCATGGTAACCTGTGGAGAGGGGGCGGGGCTGAGGGTGGTTGGAACTCTGCCCTCACTGAAGGAGTGGGTGTGGCCATCTCTGCTGTGACTGAACAAAGGGCAGGGGAGCAGGGGTCCCAGGGCAGGGCCCTCAGAGCACGGCAGGTCCAGTGGGGTGTCACAAGCATTTAGGCCCAGGCCAAAGGGCGCCTTCTTTGTCTGCACAGCTGCCCAAACTCTCACCTTTCCACTCAGGCCGACCTCTTACTTGAAGTGTGTGTGGAACCTGTCCTCACAGTACACCTCGCTGCACAGCTAACCATAGTTCTGGGCATCGTATTTTCCTGCCAGGTGAACGAAGTTCGCAGGCAGATGTGTCCCAGGGACACATGCAAAGAGGCTCCAGCCCGGGCCACAGGCTGCCCACTGCCCCTGACCCAGATCGGGGGCCGCCAATCAGCCCTGTCGGAGTCCCCTTCCTCTAGAGGGAGTATTGGACCAACACTTGTAGAAAACGGTGTCCTCGTGGGCAACTCATTGGAGGGACACCAATAAATCTTTGCCATCTTTCTGCGGAAGCTTACGAGCGTTCACACCTAAGCGTCTTACAAGGTCAGCTGTTTAGCTAAACATGAGCTCATGATCTAAATTTACACAATAATGAAGAAATCAGCTACGAGGGGAGACAATCAGTAAAGACTATCAATACCAGAATTAGATTCCCAAGGCCATCCATCAATTGTTGGAATAATCAGGTGCAAGGCAGAATATATACATAAAACTGGAACTGAAACAAGGAACAAGGATGTTTTCAAAGACTGGTAGGATCTCTAAAACATTTTTAAAGTACATGTCATTGATAAAGCTAAATACTCAAAGGTTGTGTAATACAACAGATTAAGCATTGAGAAGAGTGAAATTATGCTGTTTTGAAAACTATGGCAGGTGAGATTTTCTGCCTAATTATATAAGAAGATTTCTCTAAAAATACACATTATTTCAATGACTTATTGGCTGTGAAATAAGTTAAGGGTATTTCAAATGGCTTGTCTGCAAAGAAAGGTGAGATGTAGGGAATCACAGAAAGTCGAGGGGAAAATAGGTCAATATATACATTGCTATATGGTGAACTAAGTCTTAGGCCAGCAACAATGGAGAGCACCTGACCCTTAGAAACTTACAAGTAAGCTGGAATCTTCAAAAGTTCAAATCTTTATAAGTAAAATATTTATTAAAATGAATAACCAAGTGTTTTAATTGACATCAGAAGATCAAAACAATAAACCCTGAGAACATAGAAAAAAGATAAATAAAGATATGAGCAGAACTTAATACAACAGAAAACGTATAAAATTCAGGTGATTTAGTAAGTCCAAAGAATCTTCTTTGAAAAGATTGAAAAGACACACTTTGATTAAGGAAAACAAAAACATAAGTATAGAATATACAGAAAGAAACAGGACAATGTTATAGCAGAGAATATAAGAAATGCCAGTAAATTTGAACATTTCTGTAAAGTGGACCATTTCCTAGCTCCTAAAGTTTACCAAACCTGACACAAGAGGAAATCATTTAAGGTCATCATGTCTGCCCTTGGCATTGTCGGAACGCCCTGGCCTCAGGATGCAGCCTCTGTAGTCCATGGTAACCTGTGGAGAGGGGGCGGGGCTGAGGGTGGTTGGAACTCAGCCCTCACTGAAGGAGTGGGTGTGGCCATCTCTGCTGTGACTGAACAAAGGGCAGGGGAGCAGGGGGCCCAGGGCAGGGCCCTCAGAGCACGGCAGGTCCAGTGGGCTGTCACAAGCATTTAGGCCCAGGCCAAAGGGCGCCTTCTTTGTCTGCACAGCTGCCCAAACTCTCACCTTTCCACTCAGGCCGACCTCTTACTTGAAGTGTGTGTGGAACCTGTCCTCACAGTACACCTCGCTGCACAGCTAACCATAGGTCTGGGCATCGTAGCTTCCTGCCAGGTGACCGAAGTTCGCAGGCAGATGTGTCCCAGGGACACATGCAAAGAGGCTCCAGACCGGGCCACAGGCTGCCCACTGCCCCTGCCCCAGATCGGGGGCCGCCAAACAGCCCTGTCGGAATCCCCTTCCTTTAGAGGGAGTATTGGACCAACACTTGTAGAAAACGGTTTCCTCGTGGGCAACTCATTGGAGGGACACAAATAAATTTTGCCGACTTTCTCCTGAAGCTTACGAGCGTTCACACCTAAGCGTCTTACAAGGTCAGCTGTTTAGCTAAACATGAGCTCATGATCTAAATTTACACAATAATGAAAAAATCAGCTACGAGGGGAGACAATCAGTAAAGACTATCAATACCAGAATTAGATTCCCAAGGCCATCCATCAATTGTTGGAATAATCAGGTGCAAGGCAGAATATATACATAAAACTGGAACTGAAACAAGGAACAAGGATGTTTTCAAAGACTGGTAGGATCTCTAAAACATTTTTAAAGGACATGTCATTGATAAAGCTAAATACTCAAAGGTTGTGTAATACAACAGATTAAGCATTGAGAAGAGTGAAATTATGCTGTTTTGAAAACTATGGCAGGTGAGATTTTCTGCCTAATTATATAAGAAGATTTCTCTAAAAATACACATTATTTCAATGACTTATTGGCTGTGAAATAAGTTAAGGGTATTTCAAATGGCTTGTCTGCAAAGAAAGGTGAGATGTAGGGAATCACAGAAAGTCGAGGGGAAAATAGGTCAATATATACATTGCTATATGGTGAACTAAACCTTAGGCCAGCAACAATGGAGAGGACCTGACCCTTCGAAACTTACAAGTAAGCTGGAAACTTCAAAAGTTCAAATCTTTATAAGTAAAATATTTATTAAAATGAATAACCAAGTGTTTTAATTGACATCAGAAGATCAAAACAATAAACCCTGAGAACATAGAAAAAAGATAAATAAAGATATGAGCAGAACTTAATACAACAGAAAACGTATAAAATTCAGGTGATTTAGTAAGTCCAAAGAATCTTCTTTGAAAAGATTGAAAAGACACACTTTGATTAAGGAAAACAAAAACATAAGTATAGAATATACAGAAAGAATCAGGACAATGTTATAGCAGAGAATATAAGAAATGCCAGTAAATTTGAACATTTCTGTAAAGTGGACCATTTCCTAGCTCCTAAAGTTTACCAAACCTGACACAAGAGGAAATCATTTAAGGTCATCATGACTGCCCTTGGCATTGTCGGAACGCCCTGGCCTCAGGATGCAGCCTCTGTAGTCCATGGTAACCTGTGGAGAGGGGGCGGGGCTGAGGGTGGTTGGAACTCTGCCCTCACTGAAGGAGTGGGTGTGGCCATCTCTGCTGTGACTGAACAAAGGGCAGGGGAGCAGGGGGCCCAGGGCAGGGCCCTCAGAGCACGGCAGGTCCAGTGGGGTGTCACAAGCATTTAGGCCCAGGCCAAAGTGCGCCTTCTTTGTCTGCACAGCTGCCCAAACTCTCACCTTTCCACTCAGGCCGACCTCTTACTTGAAGTGTGTGTGGAACCTGTCCTCACAGTACACCTCGCTGCACAGCTAACCATAGGTCTGGGCATCGTAGCTTCCTGCCAGGTGACCGAAGTTCGCAGGCAGATGTTTCCCAGGGACACATGCAAAGAGGCTCCAGACCGGGCCACAGGCTTCCCACTGCCCCTGCCCCAGATCGGGGGCCGCCAATCAGCCCTGTCGGAATCCCCTTCCTTTAGAGGGCGTATTGGACCAACACTTGTAGAAAACGGTGTCCTCGTGGGCAACTCATTGGAGGGACACAAATAAATTTTGCCGACTTTCTCCTGAAGCTTACGAGCGTTCACACCTAAGCGTCTTACAAGGTCAGCTGTTTAGCTAAACATGAGCTCATGATCTAAATTTACACAATAATGAAGAAATCAGCTAAGAGGGGAGACAATCAGTAAAGACTATCAATACCAGAATTAGATTCCCAAGGCCATCCATCAATTGTTGGAATAATCAGGTGCAAGGCAGAATATATACATAAAACTGGAACTGAAACAAGGAACAAGGATGTTTTCAAAGACTGGTAGGATCTCTAAAACATTTTTAAAGGACATGTCATTGATAAAGCTAAATACTCAAAGGTTGTGTAATACAACAGATTAAGCATTGAGAAGAGTGAAATTATGCTGTTTTGAAAACTATGGCAGGTGAGATTTTCTGCCTAATTATATAAGAAGATTTCTCTAAAAATACACATTATTTCAATGACTTATTGGCTGTGAAATAAGTTAAGGGTATTTCAAATGGCTTGTCTGCAAAGAAAGGTGAGATGTAGGGAATCACAGAAAGTCGAGGGGAAAATAGGTCAATATATACATTGCTATATGGTGAACTAAACCTTAGGCCAGCAACAATGGAGAGGACCTGACCCTTAGAAACTTACAAGTCAGCTGGAATCTTCAAAAGTTCAAATCTTTATAAGTAAAATATTTATTAAAATGAATAACCAAGTGTTTTAATTGACATCAGAAGATCAAAACAATAAACCCTGAGAACATAGAAAAAAGATAAATAAAGATATGAGCAGAACTTAATACAACAGAAAACGTATAAAATTCAGGTGATTTAGTAAGTCCAAAGAATCTTCTTTGAAAAGATTGAAAAGACACACTTTGATTAAGGAAAACAAAAACATAAGTAAAGAATATACAGAAAGAATCAGGACAATGTTATAGCAGAGAATATAAGAAATGCCAGTAAATTTGAACATTTCTGTAAAGTGGACCATTTCCTAGCTCCTAAAGTTTACCAAACCTGACACAAGAGGAAATCATTTAAGGTCATCATGTCTGCCCTTGGCATTGTCGGAACGCCCTGGCCTCAGGATGCAGCCTCTGTAGTCCATGGTAACCTGTGGAGAGGGGGCGGGGCTGAGGGTGGTTGGAACTCTGCCCTCACTGAAGGAGTGGGTGTGGCCATCTCTGCTGTGACTGAACAAAGGGCAGGGGAGCAGGGGGCCCAGGGCAGGGCCCTCAGAGCACGGCAGGTCCAGTGGGGTGTCACAAGCATTTAGGCCCAGGCCAAAGGGCGCCTTCTTTGTCTGCACAGCTGCCCAAACTCTCACCTTTCCACTCAGGCCGACCTCTTACTTGAAGTATGTGTGGAACCTGTCCTCACAGTACACCTCGCTGCACAGCTAACCATAGTTCTGGGCATCGTAGTTTCCTGCCAGGTGACCGAAGTTCGCAGGCAGATGTGTCCCAGGGACACATGCAAAGAGGCTCCATCCCGGGCCACAGGCTGCCCACTGCCCCTGCCCCAGATCGGGGGCCGCCAATCAGCCCTGTCGGAGTCCCCTTCCTCTAGAGGGAGTATTGGACCAACACTTGTAGAAAACGGTGTCCTCGTGGGCAACTCATTGGAGGGACACCAATAAATCTTTGCCGTCTTTCTGCGGAAGCTTACGAGCGTTCACACCTAAGCGTCTTACAAGGTCAGCTGTTTAGCTAAACATGAGCTCATGATCTAAATTTACACAATAATGAAGAAATCAGCTACGAGGGGAGACAATCAGTAAAGACTATCAATACCAGAATTAGATTCCCAAGGCCATCCATCAATTGTTGGAATAATCAGGTGCAAGGCAGAATATATACATAAAACTGGAACTGAAACAAGGAACAAGGATGTTTTCAAAGACTGGTAGGATCTCTAAAACATTTTTAAAGGACATGTCATTGATAAAGCTAAATACTCAAAGGTTGTGTAATACAACAGATCAAGCATTGAGAAGAGTGAAATTATGCTGTTTTGAAAACTATGGCAGGTGAGATTTTCTGCCTAATTATATAAGAAGATTTCTCTAAAAATACACATTATTTCAATGACTTATTGGCTGTGAAATAAGTTAAGGGTATTTCAAATGGCTTGTCTGCAAAGAAAGGTGAGATGTAGGGAATCACAGAAAGTCGAGGGGAAAATAGGTCAATATATACATTGCTATATGGTGAACTAAACCTTAGGCCAGCAACAATGGAGAGGACCTGACCCTTCGAAACTTACAAGTAAGCTGGAATCTTCAAAAGTTCAAATCTTTATAAGTAAAATATTTATTAAAATGAATAACCAAGTGTTTTAATTGACATCAGAAGATCAAAACAATAAACCCTGAGAACATAGAAAAAAGATAAATAAAGATATGAGCAGAACTTAATACAACAGAAAACGTATAAAATTCAGGTGATTTAGTAAGTCCAAAGAATCTTCTTTGAAAAGATTGAAAAGACACACTTTGATTAAGGAAAACAAAAACAGAGGTATAGAATATACAGAAAGAATCAGGACAATGTTATAGCAGAGAATATAAGAAATGCCAGTAAATTTGAACATTTCTGTAAAGTGGACCATTTCCTAGCTCCTAAAGTTTACCAAACCTGACACAAGAGGAAATCATTTAAGGTCATCATGACTGCCCTTGGCATTGTCGGAACGCCCTGGCCTCAGGATGCAGCCTCTGTAGTCCATGGTAACCTGTGGAGAGGGGGCGGGGCTGAGGGTGGTTGGAACTCTGCCCTCACTGAAGGAGTGGGTGTGGCCATCTCTGCTGTGACTGAACAAAGGGCAGGGGAGCAGGGGGCCCAGGGCAGGGCCCTCAGAGCACGGCAGGTCCAGTGGGGTGTCACAAGCATTTAGGCCCAGGCCAAAGGGCGCCTTCTTTGTCTGCACAGCTGCCCAAACTCTCACCTTTCCACTCAGGCCGACCTCTTACTTGAAGTGTGTGTGGAACCTGTCCTCACAGTACACCTCGCTGCACAGCTAACCATAGGTCTGGGCATCGTAGCTTCCTGCCAGGTGACCGAAGTTCGCAGGCAGATGTTTCCCAGGGACACATGCAAAGAGGCTCCAGACCGGGCCACAGGCTGCCCACTGCCCCTGCCCCAGATCGGGGGCCGCCAATCAGCCCTGTCGGAATCCCCTTCCTTTAGAGGGCGTATTGGACCAACACTTGTAGAAAACGGTGTCCTCGTGGGCAACTCATTGGAGGGACACAAATAAATTTTGCCGACTTTCTCCTGAAGCTTACGAGCGTTCACACCTAAGCGTCTTACAAGGTCAGCTGTTTAGCTAAACATGAGCTCATGATCTAAATTTACACAATAATGAAGAAATCAGCTAAGAGGGGAGACAATCAGTAAAGACTATCAATACCAGAATTAGATTCCCAAGGCCATCCATCAATTGTTGGAATAATCAGGTGCAAGGCAGAATATATACATAAAACTGGAACTGAAACAAGGAACAAGGATGTTTTCAAAGACTGGTAGGATCTCTAAAACATTTTTAAAGGACATGTCATTGATAAAGCTAAATACTCAAAGGTTGTGTAATACAACAGATTAAGCATTGAGAAGAGTGAAATTATGCTGTTTTGAAAACTATGGCAGGTGAGATTTTCTGCCTAATTATATAAGAAGATTTCTCTAAAAATACACATTATTTCAATGACTTATTGGCTGTGAAATAAGTTAAGGGTATTTCAAATGGCTTGTCTGCAAAGAAAGGTGAGATGTAGGGAATCACAGAAAGTCGAGGGGAAAATAGGTCAATATATACATTGCTATATGGTGAACTAAACCTTAGGCCAGCAACAATGGAGAGGACTTGACCCTTAGAAACTTACAAGTCAGCTGGAATCTTCAAAAGTTCAAATCTTTATAAGTAAAATATTTATTAAAATGAATAACCAAGTGTTTTAATTGACATCAGAAGATCAAAACAATAAACCCTGAGAACATAGAAAAAAGATAAATAAAGATATGAGCAGAACTTAATACAACAGAAAACGTATAAAATTCAGGTGATTTAGTAAGTCCAAAGAATCTTCTTTGAAAAGATTGAAAAGACACACTTTGATTAAGGAAAACAAAAACATAAGTATAGAATATACAGAAAGAATCAGGACAATGTTATAGCAGAGAATATAAGAAATGCCAGTAAATTTGAACATTTCTGTAAAGTGGACCATTTCCTAGCTCCTAAAGTTTACCAAACCTGACACAAGAGGAAATCATTTAAGGTCATCATGTCTGCCCTTGGCATTGTCGGAACGCCCTGGCCTCAGGAGGCAGCCTCTGTAGTCCATGGTAACCTGTGGAGAGGGGGCGGGGCTGAGGGTGGTTGGAACTCTGCCCTCACTGAAGGAGTGGGTGTGGCCATCTCTGCTGTGACTGAACAAAGGGCAGGGGAGCAGGGGTCCCAGGGCAGGGCCCTCAGAGCACGGCAGGTCCAGTGGGGTGTCACAAGCATTTAGGCCCAGGCCAAAGGGCGCCTTCTTTGTCTGCACAGCTGCCCAAACTCTCACCTTTCCACTCAGGCCGACCTCTTACTTGAAGTGTGTGTGGAACCTGTCCTCACAGTACACCTCGCTGCACAGCTAACCATAGTTCTGGGCATCGTATTTTCCTGCCAGGTGAACGAAGTTCGCAGGCAGATGTGTCCCAGGGACACATGCAAAGAGGCTCCAGCCCGGGCCACAGGCTGCCCACTGCCCCTGACCCAGATCGGGGGCCGCCAATCAGCCCTGTCGGAGTCCCCTTCCTCTAGAGGGAGTATTGGACCAACACTTGTAGAAAACGGTGTCCTCGTGGGCAACTCATTGGAGGGACACCAATAAATCTTTGCCATCTTTCTGCGGAAGCTTACGAGCGTTCACACCTAAGCGTCTTACAAGGTCAGCTGTTTAGCTAAACATGAGCTCATGATCTAAATTTACACAATAATGAAGAAATCAGCTACGAGGGGAGACAATCAGTAAAGACTATCAATACCAGAATTAGATTCCCAAGGCCATCCATCAATTGTTGGAATAATCAGGTGCAAGGCAGAATATATACATAAAACTGGAACTGAAACAAGGAACAAGGATGTTTTCAAAGACTGGTAGGATCTCTAAAACATTTTTAAAGTACATGTCATTGATAAAGCTAAATACTCAAAGGTTGTGTAATACAACAGATTAAGCATTGAGAAGAGTGAAATTATGCTGTTTTGAAAACTATGGCAGGTGAGATTTTCTGCCTAATTATATAAGAAGATTTCTCTAAAAATACACATTATTTCAATGACTTATTGGCTGTGAAATAAGTTAAGGGTATTTCAAATGGCTTGTCTGCAAAGAAAGGTGAGATGTAGGGAATCACAGAAAGTCGAGGGGAAAATAGGTCAATATATACATTGCTATATGGTGAACTAAGTCTTAGGCCAGCAACAATGGAGAGCACCTGACCCTTAGAAACTTACAAGTAAGCTGGAATCTTCAAAAGTTCAAATCTTTATAAGTAAAATATTTATTAAAATGAATAACCAAGTGTTTTAATTGACATCAGAAGATCAAAACAATAAACCCTGAGAACATAGAAAAAAGATAAATAAAGATATGAGCAGAACTTAATACAACAGAAAACGTATAAAATTCAGGTGATTTAGTAAGTCCAAAGAATCTTCTTTGAAAAGATTGAAAAGACACACTTTGATTAAGGAAAACAAAAACATAAGTATAGAATATACAGAAAGAAACAGGACAATGTTATAGCAGAGAATATAAGAAATGCCAGTAAATTTGAACATTTCTGTAAAGTGGACCATTTCCTAGCTCCTAAAGTTTACCAAACCTGACACAAGAGGAAATCATTTAAGGTCATCATGTCTGCCCTTGGCATTGTCGGAACGCCCTGGCCTCAGGATGCAGCCTCTGTAGTCCATGGTAACCTGTGGAGAGGGGGCGGGGCTGAGGGTGGTTGGAACTCAGCCCTCACTGAAGGAGTGGGTGTGGCCATCTCTGCTGTGACTGAACAAAGGGCAGGGGAGCAGGGGGCCCAGGGCAGGGCCCTCAGAGCACGGCAGGTCCAGTGGGCTGTCACAAGCATTTAGGCCCAGGCCAAAGGGCGCCTTCTTTGTCTGCACAGCTGCCCAAACTCTCACCTTTCCACTCAGGCCGACCTCTTACTTGAAGTGTGTGTGGAACCTGTCCTCACAGTACACCTCGCTGCACAGCTAACCATAGGTCTGGGCATCGTAGCTTCCTGCCAGGTGACCGAAGTTCGCAGGCAGATGTGTCCCAGGGACACATGCAAAGAGGCTCCAGACCGGGCCACAGGCTGCCCACTGCCCCTGCCCCAGATCGGGGGCCGCCAAACAGCCCTGTCGGAATCCCCTTCCTTTAGAGGGAGTATTGGACCAACACTTGTAGAAAACGGTTTCCTCGTGGGCAACTCATTGGAGGGACACAAATAAATTTTGCCGACTTTCTCCTGAAGCTTACGAGCGTTCACACCTAAGCGTCTTACAAGGTCAGCTGTTTAGCTAAACATGAGCTCATGATCTAAATTTACACAATAATGAAAAAATCAGCTACGAGGGGAGACAATCAGTAAAGACTATCAATACCAGAATTAGATTCCCAAGGCCATCCATCAATTGTTGGAATAATCAGGTGCAAGGCAGAATATATACATAAAACTGGAACTGAAACAAGGAACAAGGATGTTTTCAAAGACTGGTAGGATCTCTAAAACATTTTTAAAGGACATGTCATTGATAAAGCTAAATACTCAAAGGTTGTGTAATACAACAGATTAAGCATTGAGAAGAGTGAAATTATGCTGTTTTGAAAACTATGGCAGGTGAGATTTTCTGCCTAATTATATAAGAAGATTTCTCTAAAAATACACATTATTTCAATGACTTATTGGCTGTGAAATAAGTTAAGGGTATTTCAAATGGCTTGTCTGCAAAGAAAGGTGAGATGTAGGGAATCACAGAAAGTCGAGGGGAAAATAGGTCAATATATACATTGCTATATGGTGAACTAAACCTTAGGCCAGCAACAATGGAGAGGACCTGACCCTTCGAAACTTACAAGTAAGCTGGAAACTTCAAAAGTTCAAATCTTTATAAGTAAAATATTTATTAAAATGAATAACCAAGTGTTTTAATTGACATCAGAAGATCAAAACAATAAACCCTGAGAACATAGAAAAAAGATAAATAAAGATATGAGCAGAACTTAATACAACAGAAAACGTATAAAATTCAGGTGATTTAGTAAGTCCAAAGAATCTTCTTTGAAAAGATTGAAAAGACACACTTTGATTAAGGAAAACAAAAACATAAGTATAGAATATACAGAAAGAATCAGGACAATGTTATAGCAGAGAATATAAGAAATGCCAGTAAATTTGAACATTTCTGTAAAGTGGACCATTTCCTAGCTCCTAAAGTTTACCAAACCTGACACAAGAGGAAATCATTTAAGGTCATCATGACTGCCCTTGGCATTGTCGGAACGCCCTGGCCTCAGGATGCAGCCTCTGTAGTCCATGGTAACCTGTGGAGAGGGGGCGGGGCTGAGGGTGGTTGGAACTCTGCCCTCACTGAAGGAGTGGGTGTGGCCATCTCTGCTGTGACTGAACAAAGGGCAGGGGAGCAGGGGGCCCAGGGCAGGGCCCTCAGAGCACGGCAGGTCCAGTGGGGTGTCACAAGCATTTAGGCCCAGGCCAAAGTGCGCCTTCTTTGTCTGCACAGCTGCCCAAACTCTCACCTTTCCACTCAGGCCGACCTCTTACTTGAAGTGTGTGTGGAACCTGTCCTCACAGTACACCTCGCTGCACAGCTAACCATAGGTCTGGGCATCGTAGCTTCCTGCCAGGTGACCGAAGTTCGCAGGCAGATGTTTCCCAGGGACACATGCAAAGAGGCTCCAGACCGGGCCACAGGCTTCCCACTGCCCCTGCCCCAGATCGGGGGCCGCCAATCAGCCCTGTCGGAATCCCCTTCCTTTAGAGGGCGTATTGGACCAACACTTGTAGAAAACGGTGTCCTCGTGGGCAACTCATTGGAGGGACACAAATAAATTTTGCCGACTTTCTCCTGAAGCTTACGAGCGTTCACACCTAAGCGTCTTACAAGGTCAGCTGTTTAGCTAAACATGAGCTCATGATCTAAATTTACACAATAATGAAGAAATCAGCTAAGAGGGGAGACAATCAGTAAAGACTATCAATACCAGAATTAGATTCCCAAGGCCATCCATCAATTGTTGGAATAATCAGGTGCAAGGCAGAATATATACATAAAACTGGAACTGAAACAAGGAACAAGGATGTTTTCAAAGACTGGTAGGATCTCTAAAACATTTTTAAAGGACATGTCATTGATAAAGCTAAATACTCAAAGGTTGTGTAATACAACAGATTAAGCATTGAGAAGAGTGAAATTATGCTGTTTTGAAAACTATGGCAGGTGAGATTTTCTGCCTAATTATATAAGAAGATTTCTCTAAAAATACACATTATTTCAATGACTTATTGGCTGTGAAATAAGTTAAGGGTATTTCAAATGGCTTGTCTGCAAAGAAAGGTGAGATGTAGGGAATCACAGAAAGTCGAGGGGAAAATAGGTCAATATATACATTGCTATATGGTGAACTAAACCTTAGGCCAGCAACAATGGAGAGGACCTGACCCTTAGAAACTTACAAGTCAGCTGGAATCTTCAAAAGTTCAAATCTTTATAAGTAAAATATTTATTAAAATGAATAACCAAGTGTTTTAATTGACATCAGAAGATCAAAACAATAAACCCTGAGAACATAGAAAAAAGATAAATAAAGATATGAGCAGAACTTAATACAACAGAAAACGTATAAAATTCAGGTGATTTAGTAAGTCCAAAGAATCTTCTTTGAAAAGATTGAAAAGACACACTTTGATTAAGGAAAACAAAAACATAAGTATAGAATATACAGAAAGAATCAGGACAATGTTATAGCAGAGAATATAAGAAATGCCAGTAAATTTGAACATTTCTGTAAAGTGGACCATTTCCTAGCTCCTAAAGTTTACCAAACCTGACACAAGAGGAAATCATTTAAGGTCATCATGTCTGCCCTTGGCATTGTCGGAACGCCCTGGCCTCAGGATGCAGCCTCTGTAGTCCATGGTAACCTGTGGAGAGGGGGCGGGGCTGAGGGTGGTTGGAACTCTGCCCTCACTGAAGGAGTGGGTGTGGCCATCTCTGCTGTGACTGAACAAAGGGCAGGGGAGCAGGGGTCCCAGGGCAGGGCCCTCAGAGCACGGCAGGTCCAGTGGGGTGTCACAAGCATTTAGGCCCAGGCCAAAGGGCGCCTTCTTTGTCTGCACAGCTGCCCAAACTCTCACCTTTCCACTCAGGCCGACCTCTTACTTGAAGTATGTGTGGAACCTGTCCTCACAGTACACCTCGCTGCACAGCTAACCATAGTTCTGGGCATCGTAGTTTCCTGCCAGGTGAACGAAGTTCGCAGGCAGATGTGTCCCAGGGACACATGCAAAGAGGCTCCAGCCCGGGCCACAGGCTGCCCACTGCCCCTGACCCAGATCGGGGGCCGCCAATCAGCCCTGTCTGAGTCCCCTTCCTCTAGAGGGAGTATTGGACCAACACTTGTAGAAAACGGTGTCCTCGTGGGCAACTCATTGGAGGGACACCAATAAATCTTTGCCATCTTTCTGCGGAAGCTTACGAGCGTTCACACCTAAGCGTCTTACAAGGTCAGCTGTTTAGCTAAACATGAGCTCATGATCTAAATTTACACAATAATGAAGAAATCAGCTACGAGGGGAGACAATCAGTAAAGACTATCAATACCAGAATTAGATTCCCAAGGCCATCCATCAATTGTTGGAATAATCAGGTGCAAGGCAGAATATATACATAAAACTGGAACTGAAACAAGGAACAAGGATGTTTTCAAAGACTGGTAGGATCTCTAAAATATTTTTAAAGTACATGTCATTGATAAAGCTAAATACTCAAAGGTTGTGTAATACAACAGATTAAGCATTGAGAAGAGTGAAATTATGCTGTTTTGAAAACTATGGCAGGTGAGATTTTCTGCCTAATTATATAAGAAGATTTCTCTAAAAATACACATTATTTCAATGACTTATTGGCTGTGAAATAAGTTAAGGGTATTTCAAATGGCTTGTCTGCAAAGAAAGGTGAGATGTAGGGAATCACAGAAAGTCGAGGGGAAAATAGGTCAATATATACATTGCTATATGGTGAACTAAACCTTAGGCCAGCAACAATGGAGAGGACCTGACCCTTCGAAACTTACAAGTAAGCTGGAATCTTCAAAAGTTCAAATCTTTATAAGTAAAATATTTATTAAAATGAATAACCAAGTGTTTTAATTGACATCAGAAGATCAAAACAATAAACCCTGAGAACATAGAAAAAAGATAAATAAAGATATGAGCAGAACTTAATACAACAGAAAACGTATAAAATTCAGGTGATTTAGTAAGTCCAAAGAATCTTCTTTGAAAAGATTGAAAAGACACACTTTGATTAAGGAAAACAAAAACATAAGTATAGAATATACAGAAAGAATCAGGACAATGTTATAGCAGAGAATATAAGAAATGCCAGTAAATTTGAACATTTCTGTAAAGTGGACCATTTCCTAGCTCCTAAAGTTTACCAAACCTGACACAAGAGGAAATCATTTAAGGTCATCATGACTGCCCTTGGCATTGTCGGAACGCCCTGGCCTCAGGATGCAGCCTCTGTAGTCCATGGTAACCTGTGGAGAGGGGGCGGGGCTGAGGGTGGTTGGAACTCTGCCCTCACTGAAGGAGTGGGTGTGGCCATCTCTGCTGTGACTGAACAAAGGGCAGGGGAGCAGGGGGCCCAGGGCAGGGCCCTCAGAGCACGGCAGGTCCAGTGGGGTGTCACAAGCATTTAGGCCCAGGCCAAAGGGCGCCTTCTTTGTCTGCACAGCGGCCCAAACTCTCACCTTTCCACTCAGGCCGACCTCTTACTTGAAGTGTGTGTGGAACCTGTCCTCACAGTACACCTCGCTGCACAGCTAACCATAGGTCTGGGCATCGTAGCTTCCTGCCAGGTGACCGAAGTTCGCAGGCAGATGTTTCCCAGGGACACATGCAAAGAGGCTCCAGACCGGGCCACAGGCTGCCCACTGCCCCTGCCCCAGATCGGGGGCCGCCAATCAGCCCTGTCGGAATCCCCTTCCTTTAGAGGGCGTATTGGACCAACACTTGTAGAAAACGGTGTCCTCGTGGGCAACTCATTGGAGGGACACAAATAAATTTTGCCGACTTTCTCCTGAAGCTTACGAGCGTTCACACCTAAGCGTCTTACAAGGTCAGCTGTTTAGCTAAACATGAGCTCATGATCTAAATTTACACAATAATGAAGAAATCAGCTAAGAGGGGAGACAATCAGTAAAGACTATCAATACCAGAATTAGATTCCCAAGGCCATCCATCAATTGTTGGAATAATCAGGTGCAAGGCAGAATATATACATAAAACTGGAACTGAAACAAGGAACAAGGATGTTTTCAAAGACTGGTAGGATCTCTAAAACATTTTTAAAGGACATGTCATTGATAAAGCTAAATACTCAAAGGTTGTGTAATACAACAGATTAAGCATTGAGAAGAGTGAAATTATGCTGTTTTGAAAACTATGGCAGGTGAGATTTTCTGCCTAATTATATAAGAAGATTTCTCTAAAAATACACATTATTTCAATGACTTATTGGCTGTGAAATAAGTTAAGGGTATTTCAAATGGCTTGTCTGCAAAGAAAGGTGAGATGTAGGGAATCACAGAAAGTCGAGGGGAAAATAGGTCAATATATACATTGCTATATGGTGAACTAAACCTTAGGCCAGCAACAATGGAGAGGACCTGACCCTTAGAAACTTACAAGTCAGCTGGAATCTTCAAAAGTTCAAATCTTTATAAGTAAAATATTTATTAAAATGAATAACCAAGTGTTTTAATTGACATCAGAAGATCAAAACAATAAACCCTGAGAACATAGAAAAAAGATAAATAAAGATATGAGCAGAACTTAATACAACAGAAAACGTATAAAATTCAGGTGATTTAGTAAGTCCAAAGAATCTTCTTTGAAAAGATTGAAAAGACACACTTTGATTAAGGAAAACAAAAACATAAGTATAGAATATACAGAAAGAATCAGGACAATGTTATAGCAGAGAATATAAGAAATGCCAGTAAATTTGAACATTTCTGTAAAGTGGACCATTTCCTAGCTCCTAAAGTTTACCAAACCTGACACAAGAGGAAATCATTTAAGGTCATCATGTCTGCCCTTGGCATTGTCGGAACGCCCTGGCCTCAGGATGCAGCCTCTGTAGTCCATGGTAACCTGTGGAGAGGGGGCGGGGCTGAGGGTGGTTGGAACTCTGCCCTCACTGAAGGAGTGGGTGTGGCCATCTCTGCTGTGACTGAACAAAGGGCAGGGGAGCAGGGGTCCCAGGGCAGGGCCCTCAGAGCACGGCAGGTCCAGTGGGGTGTCACAAGCATTTAGGCCCAGGCCAAAGGGCGCCTTCTTTGTCTGCACAGCTGCCCAAACTCTCACCTTTCCACTCAGGCCGACCTCTTACTTGAAGTATGTGTGGAACCTGTCCTCACAGTACACCTCGCTGCACAGCTAACCATAGTTCTGGGCATCGTAGTTTCCTGCCAGGTGAACGAAGTTCGCAGGCAGATGTGTCCCAGGGACACATGCAAAGAGGCTCCAGCCCGGGCCACAGGCTGCCCACTGCCCCTGACCCAGATCGGGGGCCGCCAATCAGCCCTGTCGGAGTCCCCTTCCTCTAGAGGGAGTATTGGACCAACACTTGTAGAAAACGGTGTCCTCGTGGGCAACTCATTGGAGGGACACCAATAAATCTTTGCCATCTTTCTGCGGAAGCTTACGAGCGTTCACACCTAAGCGTCTTACAAGGTCAGCTGTTTAGCTAAACATGAGCTCATGATCTAAATTTACACAATAATGAAGAAATCAGCTACGAGGGGAGACAATCAGTAAAGACTATCAATACCAGAATTAGATTCCCAAGGCCATCCATCAATTGTTGGAATAATCAGGTGCAAGGCAGAATATATACATAAAACTGGAACTGAAACAAGGAACAAGGATGTTTTCAAAGACTGGTAGGATCTCTAAAACATTTTTAAAGTACATGTCATTGATAAAGCTAAATACTCAAAGGTTGTGTAATACAACAGATTAAGCATTGAGAAGAGTGAAATTATGCTGTTTTGAAAACTATGGCAGGTGAGATTTTCTGCCTAATTATATAAGAAGATTTCTCTAAAAATACACATTATTTCAATGACTTATTGGCTGTGAAATAAGTTAAGGGTATTTCAAATGGCTTGTCTGCAAAGAAAGGTGAGATGTAGGGAATCACAGAAAGTCGAGGGGAAAATAGGTCAATATATACATTGCTATATGGTGAACTAAGTCTTAGGCCAGCAACAATGGAGAGCACCTGACCCTTAGAAACTTACAAGTAAGCTGGAATCTTCAAAAGTTCAAATCTTTATAAGTAAAATATTTATTAAAATGAATAACCAAGTGTTTTAATTGACATCAGAAGATCAAAACAATAAACCCTGAGAACATAGAAAAAAGATAAATAAAGATATGAGCAGAACTTAATACAACAGAAAACGTATAAAATTCAGGTGATTTAGTAAGTCCAAAGAATCTTCTTTGAAAAGATTGAAAAGACACACTTTGATTAAGGAAAACAAAAACATAAGTATAGAATATACAGAAAGAAACAGGACAATGTTATAGCAGAGAATATAAGAAATGCCAGTAAATTTGAACATTTCTGTAAAGTGGACCATTTCCTAGCTCCTAAAGTTTACCAAACCTGACACAAGAGGAAATCATTTAAGGTCATCATGTCTGCCCTTGGCATTGTCGGAACGCCCTGGCCTCAGGATGCAGCCTCTGTAGTCCATGGTAACCTGTGGAGAGGGGGCGGGGCTGAGGGTGGTTGGAACTCAGCCCTCACTGAAGGAGTGGGTGTGGCCATCTCAGCTGTGACTGAACAAAGGGCAGGGGAGCAGGGGGCCCAGGGCAGGGCCCTCAGAGCACGGCAGGTCCAGTGGGCTGTCACAAGCATTTAGGCCCAGGCCAAAGGGCGCCTTCTTTGTCTGCACAGCTGCCCAAACTCTCACCTTTCCACTCAGGCCGACCTCTTACTTGAAGTGTGTGTGGAACCTGTCCTCACAGTACACCTCGCTGCACAGCTAACCATAGGTCTGGGCATCGTAGCTTCCTGCCAGGTGACCGAAGTTCGCAGGCAGATGTGTCCCAGGGACACATGCAAAGAGGCTCCAGACCGGGCCACAGGCTGCCCACTGCCCCTGCCCCAGATCGGGGGCCGCCAAACAGCCCTGTCGGAATCCCCTTCCTTTAGAGGGAGTATTGGACCAACACTTGTAGAAAACGGTGTCCTCGTGGGCAACTCATTGGAGGGACACAAATAAATTTTGCCGACTTTCTCCTGAAGCTTACGAGCGTTCACACCTAAGCGTCTTACAAGGTCAGCTGTTTAGCTAAACATGAGCTCATGATCTAAATTTACACAATAATGAAAAAATCAGCTACGAGGGGAGACAATCAGTAAAGACTATCAATACCAGAATTAGATTCCCAAGGCCATCCATCAATTGTTGGAATAATCAGGTGCAAGGCAGAATATATACATAAAACTGGAACTGAAACAAGGAACAAGGATGTTTTCAAAGACTGGTAGGATCTCTAAAACATTTTTAAAGGACATGTCATTGATAAAGCTAAATACTCAAAGGTTGTGTAATACAACAGATTAAGCATTGAGAAGAGTGAAATTATGCTGTTTTGAAAACTATGGCAGGTGAGATTTTCTGCCTAATTATATAAGAAGATTTCTCTAAAAATACACATTATTTCAATGACTTATTGGCTGTGAAATAAGTTAAGGGTATTTCAAATGGCTTGTCTGCAAAGAAAGGTGAGATGTAGGGAATCACAGAAAGTCGAGGGGAAAATAGGTCAATATATACATTGCTATATGGTGAACTAAACCTTAGGCCAGCAACAATGGAGAGGACCTGACCCTTAGAAACTTACAAGTAAGCTGGAATCTTCAAAAGTTCCAATTTTTATAAGTAAAATATTTATTAAAATGAATAACCAAGTGTTTTACTTGACATCAGAAGATCAAAACAATAAACCCTGAGAACATAGAAAAAAGATAAATAAAGATATGAGCAGAACTTAATACAACAGAAAACGGATAAAATTGAGGTGATTTCGTAAGTCCAAAGAATCTTCTTTGAAAAGATTGAAAAGACACAATTTGATTAAGGAAAACAAAAACATAAGTAAAGAATATACAGAAAGAATCAGGACAATGATATAGCAGAGAATATAAGAAATGCCAGTAAATTTGAACATTTCTGTAAAGTGGACCATTTCCTAGCTCCTAAAGTTTACCAAACCTGACACAAGAGGAAATCATTTAAGGTCATCATGTCTGCCCTTGGCATTCTCGGAACGCCCTGGCCTCAGGATGCAGCCTCTGTAGTCCATGGTAACCTGCGGAGAGGGGGCGGGGCTGAGGGTGGTTGGAACTCTGCCCTCACTGAAGGAGTGGGTGTGGCCATCTCTGCTGTGACTGAACAAAGGGCAGGGGAGCAGGGGGCCCAGGGCAGGGCCCTCAGAGCACGGCAGGTCCAGTGGGGTGTCACAAGCATTTAGGCCCAGGCCAAAGTGTGCCTTCTTTGTCTGCACAGCTGACAAACTCTCACCTTTCCACTCAGGCCGACCTCTTACTTGAAGTGTGTGTGGAACCTGTGCTCACAGTACACCTCGCTGCACAGCTAACCATAGGTCTGGGCATCGTAGCTTCCTGCCAGGTGACCGAAGTTCGCAGGCAGATGTGTCCCAGGGACACATGCAAAGAGGCTCCTGCCCGGGCCACAGGCTGCCCACTGACCCTGCCCCATATCGGGGGCCGCCAATCAGCCCTGTCGGATTCCCCTGCCTCTAGAGGGAGTATTGGAACAACACTTGTAGAAAATGGTGTCCTCGTGGGCAACTCATTGGAGGGACACAAATAAATCTCTGCCGTCTTTCTGCGGAAGCTTACGAGCGTTCACACCTAAGCGTCTTACAAGGTCAGCTGTTTAGCTAAACATGAGCTCATGATCTAAATTTACACAATAATGAAGAAATCAGCTAAGAGGGGAGACAATCAGTAAAGACTATCAATACCAGAATTAGATTCCCAAGGCCATCCATCAATTGTTGGAATAATCAGGTGCAAGGCAGAATATATACATAAAACTGGAACTGAAACAAGGAACAAGGATGTTTTCAAAGACTGGTAGGATCTCTAAAACATTTTTAAAGGACATGTCATTGACAAAGCTAAATACTCAAAGGTTGTGTAATACAACAGTTTAAGCATTGAGAAGAGTGAAATTATGCTGTTTTGAACACTATGGCAGGTGAGATTTTCTGCCTAATTATATAAGAAGATTTCTCTAAAAATACACATTATTTCAATGACTTATTGGCTGTGAAATAAGTTAAGGGTATTTCAAATGGCTTGTCTGCAAAGAAAGGTGAGATGTAGGGAATCACAGAAAGTCGAGGGGAAAATAGGTCAATATATACATTGCTATATGGTGAACTAAACCTTAGGCCAGCAACAATGGAGAGGACCTGACCCTTAGAAACTTACAAGTAAGCTGGAATCTTCAAAAGTTCAAATCTTTATAAGTAAAATATTTATTAAAATGAATAACCAAGTGTTTTAATTGACATCAGAAGATCAAAACAATAAACCCTGAGAACATAGAAAAAAGATAAATAAAGATATGAGCAGAACTTAATACAACAGAAATCGTATAAAATTGAGGTGATTTAGTAAGTCCAAAGAATCTTCTTTGAAAAGATTGAAAAGACACACTTTGATTAAGGAAAACAAAAACATAAGTAAAGAATATACAGAAAGAATCAGGACAATGTTATAGCAGAGAATATATGAAATGTCAGTAAATTTGAACATTTCTGTAAAGTGGACCATTTCCTAGCTCCTAAAGTTTACCAAACCTGACACAAGAGGAAATCATTTAAGGTCATCATGTCTGCCCTTGGCATTCTTGGAACGCCCTGGCCTCAGGATGCAGCCTCTGTAGTCCATGGTAACCTGCGGAGAGTGTGCGGGGCTGAGGGTGGTTGGAACTCAGCCCTCACTGAAGGAGTGGGTGTGGCCATGTCTGCTGTGACTGAACAAAGGGCAGGGGAGCAGGGGGCCCAGGGCAGGGCCCTCAGAGCACGGCAGGTCCAGTGGGGTGTCACAAGCATTTAGGCCCAGGCCAAAGGGCGCCTTCTTTGTCTGCACAGCTGCCCAAACTCTCACCTTTCCACTCAGGCCGACCTCTTACTTGAAGTGTGTGTGGAACCTGTCCTCACAGTACACCTCGCTGCACAGCTAACCATAGGTCTGGGCATCGTAGATTCCTGCCAGGTGACCGAAGTTCGCAGGCAGATGTGTCCCAGGGACACATGCAAAGAGGCTCCTGCCCGGGCCACAGGCTGCCCACTGCCCCTGCCCCAGATCGGGGGCCGCCAATCAGCCCTGTCGGAGTCCCCTTCCTCTAGAGGGAGTATTGGACCAACACTTGTAGAAAACGGTGTCCTCGTGGGCAACTCATTGGAGGGACACCAATAAATCTTTGCCGTCTTTCTGCGAAAGGTTACGAGCGTTCACACCTAAGCGTCTTACAAGGTCAGCTGTTTAGCTAAACATGAGCTCATGATCTAAATTTACACAATAATGAAGAAATCAGCTACGAGGGGAGACAATCAGTAAAGACTATCAATACCAGAATTAGATTCCCAAGGCCATCCATCAATTGTTGGAATAATCAGGTGCAAGGCAGAATATATACATAAAACTGGAACTGAAACAAGGAACAAGGATGTTTCCAAAGACTGGTAGGATCTCTAAAACATTTTTAAAGTACATGTCATTGATAAAGCTAAATACTCAAAGGTTGTGTAATACAACAGATTAAGCATTGAGAAGAGTAAAATTATGCTGTTTTGAAAACTATGGCAGGTGAGATTTTCTGCCTAATTATATAAGAAGATTTCTCTAAAAATACACATTATTTCAATGACTTATTGGCTGTGAAATAAGTTAAGGGTATTTCAAATGGCTTGTCTGCAAAGAAAGGTGAGATGTAGGGAATCACAGAAAGTCGAGGGGAAAATAGGTCAATATATACATTGCTATATGGTGAACTAAACCTTAGGCCAGCAACAATGGAGAGGACCTGACCCTTAGAAATTTACAAGTAAGCTGGAATCTTCAAAAGTTCAAATCTTTATAAGTAAAATATTTATTAAAATGAATAACCAAGTGTTTTAAATGACATCAAAAGATCAAAACAATAAACCCTGAGAACATAGAAAAAAGATAAATAAAGATATGAGCAGAACTTAATACAACAGAAAACGTATAAAATTCAGGTGATTTAGTAAGTCCAAAGAATCTTCTTTGAAAAGATTGAAAAGACACACTTTGATTAAGGAAAACAAAAACATAAGTATAGAATATACAGAAAGAATCAGGACAATGTTATAGCAGAGAATATATGAAATGCCAGTAAATTTGAACATTTCTGTAAAGTGGACCATTTCCTAGCTCCTAAAGTTTACCAAACCTGACACAAGAGGAAATCATTTAAGGTCATCATGTCTGCCCTTGGCATTCTCGGAACGCCCTGGCCTCAGGATGCAGCCTCTGTAGTCCATGGTAACGTGCGGAGAGGGTGCGGGGCTGAGTGTGGTTGGAACTCTGCCCTCACTGAAGGAGTGGGTGTGGCCATCTCTGCTGTGACTGAACAAAGGGCAGGGGAGCAGGGGGCACAGGGCAGGGCCCTCAGAGCATGGCAGGTCCAGTGGGGTGTCACAAGCATTTAGGCCCAGGCCAAAGGGCGCCTTCTTTGTCTGCACAGCTGCCCAAACTCTCACCTTTCCCCTCAGGCCGACCTCTTACTTGAAGTGTGTGTGGAACCTGTCCTCACAGTACACCTCGCTGCACAGCTAACCATAGGTCTGGGCATCGTAGCTTCCTGCCAGGTGACCGAAGTTCGCAGGCAGATGTGTCCCAGGGACACATGCAAAGAGGCTCCTGCCCGGGTCACAGGCTGCCCACTGCCCCTGCCCCAGATCGGGGGCCGCAAATCAGCCCTGTCGGAGTCCCCTGCCTCTAGAGGGAGTATTGGACCAACACTTGTAGAAAACGGTGTCCTCGTGGGCAACTCATTGGAGGGACACAAATAAATCTTTGCCGTCTTTCTTCGGAAGCTTACGAGCGTTCACACCTAAGCGTCTTACAAGGTCAGATGTTTAGCTAAACATGAGCTCATGATCTAAATTTACACAATAATGAAGAAATCAGCTACAAGGGGAGACAATCAGTAAAGACTATCAATACCAGAATTAGATTCCCAAGGCCACCCATCAATTGTTGGAATAATCAGGTGCAAGGCAGAATATATACATAAAACTGGAACTGAAACAAGGAACAAGGATGTTTTCAAAGACTGGTAGGATCTCTAAAATTTTTTAAAGGACATGTCATTGATAAAGCTAAATACTCAAAGGTTGTGTAATACAACAGATTAAGCATTGAGAAGAGTGAAATTATGCTGTTTTGAAAACTATGGCAGGTGAGATTTTCTGCATAATTATATAAGAAGATTTCTCTAAAAATACACATTATTTCAATGACTTATTGGATGTGAAATAAGTTACGGGTATTTCAAATGGCTTGTCTGCAAAGAAAGGTGAGATGTAGGGAATCACAGAAAGTCGAGGGGAAAATAGGTCAATATATACATTGCTATATGGTGAACTAAACCTTAGGCCAGCAACAATGGAGAGGACCAGACCCTTAGAAACTTACAAGTAAGCTGGCATCTTCAAAAGTTCAAATCTTTATAAGTAAAATATTTATTAAAATGAATAACCAAGTGTTTTAATTGACATCAGAAGATCAAAACAATAAACACTGAGAACATAGAAAAAAGATAAATAAAGATATGAGCAGAACTTAATACAACAGAAAACGTATAAAATTGAGGTGATTTAGTAAGTCCACAGAATCTTCTTTGAAAAGATTGAAAAGACACACTTTGATTAAGGAAAACAAAAACATAAGTAAAGAATATACAGAAAGAATCAGGACAATGTTATAGCAGAGAATATAAGAAATGCCAGTAAATTTGAACATTTCTGTAAAGTGGACCATTTCCTAGCTCCTAAAGTTTACCAAACCTGACACAAGAGGAAATCATTTAAGGTCATCATGTCTGCCCTTGGCATTCTCGGAACGCCCTGGCCTCAGGATGCAGCCTCTGTAGTCCATGGTAACCTGCGGAGAGGGGGCGGGGCTGAGGGTGGTTGGAACTCTGCCCTCACTGAAGGAGTGGGTGTGGCCATCTCTGCTGTGACTGAACAAAGGGCAGGGGAGCAGGGGGCCCAGGGCAGGGCCCTCAGAGCACGGCAGGTCCAGTGGGGTGTCACAAGCATTTAGGCCCAGGCCAAAGGGCGCCTTCTTTATCTGCACAGCTGCCCAAACTCTCACCTTTCCACTCAGGCCGACCTCTTACTTGAAGTGTGTGTGGAACCTGCCCTCACAGTACACCTCACTGCACAGCTAACCATAGGTCTGGGCATCGTAGCTTCCTGCCAGTTGACCGAAGTTCGCAGGCAGATGTGTCCCACGGACACATGCAAAGAGGCTCCTGCCCGGGCCACAGGCTCCCCACTGCCCCTGCCCCAGATCGTGGGTCGCCAATCAGCCCTTTCGGATTCCCCTGCCTCTAGAGGGAGTATTGGACCAACACTTGTAGAAAACGGTGTCCTCGTGGGCAACTCATTGGAGGGACACAAATAAATCTTTGCCGACTTTCTGCTGAAGCTTACGAGCGTTCACACCTAAGCGTCTTACAAGGTCAGCTGTTTAGCTAAACATGAGCTCATGATCTAAATTTACACAATAATGAAGAAATCAGCAACGAGGGGAGACAATCAGTAAAGACTATCAATACCAGAATTAGATTCCCAAGGCCATCCATCAATTGTTGGAATAATCAGGTGCAAGGCAGAATATATACATAAAACTGGACCTGAAACAAGGAACAAGGATGTTTTCAAAGACTGGTAGGATCTATACATGTCATTGATAAAGCTCAATACTCAAAGGTTGGTTAATACAACAGATTAAGCATTGAGAAGAGTGAAATTATGCTGTTTTGAAAACTATGGCAGGTGAGATTTTCTGCCTAATTATATAAGAAGATTTCTCTAAAAATACACATTATTTCAATGACTTATTGGCTGTGAAATAAGTTAAGGGTATTTCAAATGGCTAGTCTGCAAAGAAAGGTGAGATGTAGGGAATCACAGAAAGTCGAGGGGAAAATAGGTCAATATATACATTGCTATATGGTGAACTAAACCTTAGGCCAGCAACAATGGAGAGGACCTGACCCTTAGAAACTTACAAGTAAGCTGGCATCTTCAAAAGTTCAAATCTTTATAAGTAAAATATTTATTAAAATGAATAACCAAGTGTTTTAATTGACATCAGATGATCAAAACAATAAACACTGAGAACATAGAAAAAAGATAAATAAAGATATGAGCAGAACTTAATACAACAGAAAACGTATAAAATTGAGGTGATTTAGTAAGTCCACAGAATCTTCTTTGAAAAGATTGAAAAGACACACTTTGATTAAGGAAAACAAAAACATAAGTAAAGAATATACAGAAAGAATCAGGACAATGTTATAGCAGAGAATATAAGAAATGCCAGTAAATTTGAACATTTCTGTAAAGTGGACCATTTCCTAGCTCCTAAAGTTTACCAAACCTGACACATGAGGAAATCATTTAAGGTCATCATGTCTGCCCTTGGCATACTCGGAACGCCCTGGCCTCAGGATGCAGCCTCTGTAGTCCATGGTAACCTGCGGAGAGGGGGCGGGGCTGAGGGTCGTTGGAACACTGCCCTCACTGAAGGAGTGGGTGTGGCCATCTCTGCTGTGACTGAACAAAGGGCAGGGGAGCAGGGGGCCCAGGGCAGGGCCGTCAGAGCACGGCAGGTCCAGTGGGGTGTCACAAGCATTTAGGCCCAGGCCAAAGTGTGCTTTCTTTGTCTGCACAGCTGCCCAAACTCTCACCTTTCCACTCAGGCCGACCTCTTACTTAAAGTGTGTGTGGAACCTGCCCTCACAGTACACCTCACTGCACAGCTAACCATAGGTCTGGGCATCGTAGCTTCCTGCCAGGTGACCGAAGTTCGCAGGCAGATGTGTCCCACGGACACATGCAAAGAGGCTCCTGCCCGGGCCAAAGGCTGCCCACTGCCCCTGCCCCAGATCGGGGGCCGCAAATCAGCCCTGTCGGAGTCCCCTGCCTCTAGAGTGAGTATTGGACCAACACTTGTAGAAAACGGTGTCCTCGTGGGCAACTCATTGGAGGCACACAAATTAATCTTTGCCGACTTTCTGTGGAAGCTTACGAGCGTTCACACCTAAGCGTCTTACAAGGTCAGCTGTTTAGCTAAACATGAGCTCATGATCTAAATGTACACAATAATGAAGAAATCAGCTACGAGGGGAGACAATCAGTAAAGACTATCAATACCAGAATTAGATTCCCAAGGCCATCCATCAATTGTTGGAATAATCAGGTGCAAGGCAGAATATATACATAAAACTGGAACTGAAACAAGGAACAAGGATGTTTTCAAAGACTGGTAGGATCTCTAAAACATTTTTAAAGGACATGTCATTGATAAAGCTAAATACTCAAAGGTTGTGTAATACAACAGATTAAGCATTGAGAAGAGTGAAATTATGCTGTTTTGAAAACTATGGCAGGTGAGATTTTCTGCCTAATTATAGAAGAAGATTTCTCTAAAAATACACATTATTTCAATGACTTATTGGCTGTGAAATAATTTAAGGGTATTTCAAATGACTTGTCTGCAAAGAAAGGTGAGATGTAGGGAATCACAAAAAGTCGAGGGGAAAATAGGTCAATATATACATTGCTATATGTTGAACTAAACCTTAGGCCAGCAACAATGGAGAGGACCTGACCCTTAGAAACTTACAAGTAAGCTGGCATCTTCAAAAGTTCAAATCTTTATAAGTAAAATATTTATTAAAATGAATAACCAAGTGTTTTAATTGACATCAGAAGATCAAAACAATAAACACTGAGAACATAGAAAAAAGATAAATAAAGATATGAGCAGAACTTAATACAACAGAAAACGGAAAAAATTGAGGTGATTTAGTAAGTCCAAAGAATCTTCTTTGAAAAGATTGAAAAGACACACTTTGATTAAGGAAAACAAAAACATAAGTAAAGAATATACAGAAAGAATCAGGACAAAGTTATAGCAGAGAATATAAGAAATGCCAGTAAATTTGAACATTTCTGTAAAGTGGACCATTTCCTAGCTCCTAAAGTTTACCAAACCTGACACAAGAGGAAATCATTTAAGGTCATCATGTCTGCCCTTGGCATTCTCGGAACGCCCTGGCCTCAGGATGCAGCCTCTGTAGTCCATGGTAACCTGCGGAGAGGGGGCGGGGCTGAGGGTGGTTGGAACTCTGCCCTCACTGAAGGAGTGGGTGTGGCCATCTCTGCTGTGACTGAACAAAGGGCAGGGGAGCAGGGGGCCCAGGGCAGGGCCCTCAGAGCACGGCAGGTCCAGTGGGGTGTCACAAGCATTTAGGCCCAGGCCAAAGGGCGCCTTCTTTGTCTGCACAGCTGCCCAAACTCTCACCTTTCCACTCAGGCCGACCTCTTACTTGAAGTGTGTGTGGAACCTGCCCTCACAGTACACCTCACTGCACAGCTAACCATAGGTCTGGGCATCGTAGCTTCCTGCCAGGTGACCGAAATTCGCAGGCAGATGTGTCCCACGGACACATGCAAAGAGGCTCCTGCCCGGGCCAAAGGCTGCCCACAGCCCCTGCCCCAGATCGGGGTCCGCCAATCAGCCCTGTCGGAGTCCCCTGCCTCTAGAGGGAGTATTGGACCAACACTTGTAGAAAACGGTGTCCTCGTGGGCAACTCATTGGAGGGACACAAATAAATCTTTGCCGACTTTCTGCGGAAGCTTACGAGCGTTCACACCTAAGCGTCTTACAAGGTCAGCTGTTTAGCTAAACATGAGCTCATGATCTAAATTTACACAATAATGAAGAAATCAGCTACGAGGGGAGACAATCAGTAAAGACTATCAATACCAGAATTAGATTCCCAAGGCCATCCATCAATTGTTGGAATAATCAGGTGCAAGGCAGAATATATACATAAAACTGGACCTGAAACAAGGAACAAGGATGTTTTCAAAGACTGGTAGGATCTATACATGTCATTGATAAAGCTAAATACTCAAAGGTTGGTTAATACAACAGATTAAGCATTGAGAAGAGTGAAATTATGCTGTTTTGAAAACTATGGCAGGTGAGATTTTCTGCCTAATTATATAAGAAGATTTCTCTAAAAATACACATTATTTCAATGACTTATTGGCTGTGAAATAAGTTAAGGGTATTTCAAATGGCTAGTCTGCAAAGAAAGGTGAGATGTAGGGAATCACAGAAAGTCGAGGGGAAAATAGGTCAATATATACATTGCTATATGGTGAACTAAACCTTAGGCCAGCAACAATGGAGAGGACCTGACCCTTAGAAATTTACAAGTAAGCTGGCATCTTCAAAAGTTCAAATCTTTATAAGTAAAATATTTATTAAAATGAATAACCAAGTGTTTTAATTGACATCAGATGATCAAAACAATAAACAATGAGAACATAGAAAAAAGATAAATAAAGATATGAGGAGAACTTAATACAACAGAAAACGTATAAAATTGAGGTGATTTAGTAAGTCCACAGAATCTTCTTTGAAAAGATTGAAAAGACACACTTTGATTAAGGAAAACAAAAACATAAGTAAAGAATATACAGAAAGAATCAGGACAATGTTATAGCAGAGAATATAAGAAATGCCAGTAAATTTGAACATTTCTGTAAAGTGGATCATTTCCTAGCTCCTAAAGTTTACCAAACCTGACACATTAGGAAATCATTTAAGGTCATCATGTCTGCCCTTGGCATACTCGGAACGCCCTGGCCTCAGGATGCAGCCTCTGTAGTCCATGGTAACCTGCGGAGAGGGGGCGGGGCTGAGGGTGGTTGGAACACTGCCCTCACTGAAGGAGTGGGTGTGGCCATCTCTGCTGTGACTGAACAAAGGGCAGGGGAGCAGGGGGCCCAGGGCAGGGCCGTCAGAGCACGTCAGGTCCAGTGGGGTGTCACAAGCATTTAGGCCCAGGCCAAAGTGTGCCTTCTTTGTCTGCACAGCTGCCCAAACTCTCACCATTCCACTCAGGCCGACCTCTTACTTAAAGTGTGTGTGGAACCTGTCCTCACAGTACACCTCACTGCACAGCTAACCATAGGTCTGGGCATCGTAGCTTCCTGCCAGGTGACCGAAGTTCGCAGGCAGATGTGTCCCACGGACACATGCAAAGAGGCTCCTGCCCGGGATAAAGGCTGCCCACTGCCCCTGCCCCAGATCGGGTGCCGCAAATCAGCCCTGTCGGAGTCCCCTGCCTCTAGAGTGAGTATTGGACCAACACTTGTAGAAAACGGTGTCCTCGTGGGCAACTCATTGGAGGCACACAAATTAATCTTTGCCGACTTTCTGTGGAAGCTTACGAGCGTTCACACCTAAGCGTCTTACAAGGTCAGCTGTTTAGCTAAACATGAGCTCATGATCTAAATGTACACAATAATGAAGAAATCAGCTACGAGGGGAGACAATCAGTAAAGACTATCAATACCAGAATTAGATTCCCAAGGCCATCCATCAATTGTTGGAATAATCAGGTGCAAGGCAGAATATATACATAAAACTGGAACTGAAACAAGGAACAAGGATGTTTTCAAAGACTGGTAGGATCTCTAAAACATTTTTAAAGTACATGTCATTGATAAAGCTAAATACTCAAAGGTTGTGTAATACAACAGATTAAGCATTGAGAAGAGTGAAATTATGCTGTTTTGAAAACTATGGCAGGTGAGATTTTCTGCCTAATTATATAAGAAGATTTCTCTAAAAATACACATTATTTCAATGACTTATTGGCTGTGAAATAATTTAAGGGTATTTCAAATGGCTTGTCTGCAAAGAAAGGTGAGATGTCGGGAATCACAAAAAGTCGAGGGGAAAATAGGACAATATATACATTGCTATATGGTGAACTAAACCTTAGGCCAGCAACAATGGAGAGGACCTGACCCTTAGAAACTTACAAGTAAGCTGGCATCTTCAAAAGTTCAAATATTTATAAGTAAAATATTTATTAAAATGAATAACCAAGTGTTTTAATTGACATCAGAAGATCAAAACAATAAACTCTGAGAACATAGAAAAAAGATAAATAAAGATATGAGCAGAACTTAATACAACAGAAAACGGAAAAAATTGAGGTGATTTAGTAAGTCCAAAGAATCTTCTTTGAAAAGATTGAAAAGACACACTTTGATTAAGGAAAACAAAAACATAAGTAAAGAATATACAGAAAGAATCAGGACAAAGTTATAGCAGAGAATATATGAAATGCCAGTAAATTTGAACATTTCTGTAAAGTGGACCATTTCCTAGCTCCTAAAGTTTACCAAACCTGACACAAGAGGAAATCATTTAAGGTCATCATGTCTGCCCTTGGCATTCTCGGAACGCCCTGGCCTCAAGATGCAGCCTCTGTAGTCCATGGTAAACTGCGGAGAGGGGGCGGGGCTGAGGGTGGTTGGAACTCTGCCCTCACTGAAGGAGTGGGTGTGGCCATCTCTGCTGTGACTGAACAAAGGGCAGGGGAGCAGGGGGCCCAGGGCAGGGCCCTCAGAGCACGGCAGGTCCAGTGGGGTGTCACAAGCATTTAGGCCCAGGCCAAAGGGCGCCTTCTTTGTCTGCACAGCTGCCCAAACTCTCACCTTTCCACTCAGGCCGACCTCTTACTTGAAGTGTGTGTGGAACCTGCCCTCACAGTACACCTCACTGCACAGCTAACCATAGGTCTGGGCATCGTAGCTTCCTGCCAGGTGACCGAAGTTCGCAGGCAGATGTGTCCCACGGACACATGCAAAGAGGCTCCTGCCCGGGCCAAAGGCTGCCCACAGCCCCTGCGCCAGATCGGGAGCCGCAAATCAGCCCTGTCGGAGTCCCCTGCCTCTAGAGGGAGTATTGGACCAACACTTGTAGAAAACGGTGTCCTCGTGGGCAACTCATTGGAGGGACACAAATTAATCTTTGCTGACTTTCTGCGGAAGCTTACGAGCGTTCACACCTAAGCGTCTTACAAGGTCAGCTGTTTAGCTAAACATGAGCTCATGATCTAAATTTACACAATAATGAGGAAATCAGCTACGAGGGGAGACAATCAGTAAAGACTATCAATACCAGAATTAGATTCCCAAGGCCATCCATCAATTGTTGGAATAATCAGGTGCAAGGCAGAATATATACATAAAACTGGAACTGAAACAAGGAACAAGGATGTTTTGAAAGACTGGTAGGATCTCTAAAACATTTTTAAAGTACATGTCATTGATAAAGCTAAATACTCAAAGGTTGTGTAATACCACAGATTAAGCATTGAGAAGAGTGAAATTATGCTGTTTTGAAAACTATGGCAGGTGAGATTTTCTGCCTAATTATATAAGAAGATTTCTCTAAAAATACACATTATTTCAATGACTTATTGGCTGTGAAATAATTTAAGGGTATTTCAAATGGCTTGTCTGCAAAGAAAGGTGAGATGTAGGGAATCACAGAAAGTCGAGGGGAAAATAGGTCAATATATACATTGCTATATGGTGAATTAAACCTTAGGCCAGCAACAATGGAGAGGACCTGACCCTTAGAAAATTACAAGTAAGCTGGAATCTTCAAAAGTTCAAATCTTTATAAGTAAAATATTTATTAAAATGAATAACCAAGTGTTTTAATTGACATCAGAAGATCAAAACAATAAACCCTGAGAACATAGAAAAAAGATAAATAAAGATATGAGCAGAACTTAATACAACAGAAAACGTATAAAATTCAGGTGATTTAGTAAGTCCAAAGAATCTTCTTTGAAAAGATTGAAAAGACACACTTTAATTAAGGAAAACAAAAACATAAGTAAAGAATATACAGAAAGAATCAGGACAATGTTATAGCAGAGAATATATGAAATGCCAGTAAATTTGAACATTTCTGTAAAGTGGACCATTTCCTAGCTCCTAAAGTTTACCAAACCTGACACAAGAGGAAATCATTTAAGGTCATCATGTCTGCCCTTGGCATTCTCGGAACGCCCTGGCCTCAGGATGCAGCCTCTGTAGTCCATGGTAACCTGCGGAGAGGGGGCGGGGCTGAGGGTGGTTGGAACTCTGGCCTCACTGAAGGAGTGGGTGTGGCCATCTCTGCTGTGACTGAACAAAGGGCAGGGGAGCAAGGGGCCCAGGGCAGGGCCCTCAGAGCACGGCAGGTCCAGTGGGCTGTCACAAGCATTTAGGCCCAGGTCAAAGGGCGCCTTCTTTGTCTGCACAGCTGCCCAAACTCTCACCTTTCCACTCAGGCCGACCTCTTACTTGAAGTGTGTGTGGAACCTGTCCTCACAGTACACCTCGCTGCACAGCTAACCATAGGTCTGGGCATCGTAGCTTCCTGCCAGGTGACCGAAGTTCGCAGGCAGATGTGTCCCAGGGACACATGCAAAGAGGCTCCAGACCGGGCCACAGGCTGCCCACTGTCCCTGCCCCAGATCGGGGGCCGCCAATCAGCCCTGTCGGAATCCCCTTCCTTTAGAGGGAGTATTGGACCAACACTTGTAGAAAACGGTGTCCTCGTGGGCAACTCATTGGAGGGACACAAATAAATTTTGCCGACTTTCTCCTGAAGCTTACGAGCGTTCACACCTAAGCGTCTTACAAGGTAAGCTCTTTAGCTAAACATGAGCTCATGATCTAAATTTACACAATAATGAAAAAATCAGCTACGAGGGGAGACAATCAGTAAAGACTATCAATACCAGAATTAGATTCCCAAGGCCATCCATCAATTGTTGGAATAATCAGGTGCAAGGCAGAATATATACATAAAACTGGAACTGAAACAAGGAACAAGGATGTTTTCAAAGACTGGTAGGATCTCTAAAACATTTTTAAAGTACATGTCATTGATAAAGCTAAATACTCAAAGGTTGTGTAATACAACAGATTAAGCATTGAGAAGAGTGAAATTATGCTGTTTTGAAAACTATGGCAGGTGAGATTTTCTGCCTAATTATATAAGAAGATTTCTCTAAAAATACACATTATTTCAATGACTTATTGGCTGTGAAATAAGTTAAGGGTATTTCAAATGGCTTGTCTGCAAAGAAAGGTGAGATGTAGGGAATCACAGAAAGTCGAGGGGAAAATAGGTCAATATATACATTGCTATATGGTGAACTAAACCTTAGGCCAGCAACAATGGAGAGGACCTGACCCTTCGAAACTTACAAGTAAGCTGGAATCTTCAAAAGTTCAAATCTTTATAAGTATAATATTTATTAAAATGAATAACCAAGTGTTTTAATTGACATCAGAAGATCAAAACAATAAACCCTGAGAACATAGAAAAAAGATAAATAAAGATATGAGCAGAACTTAATACAACGGAAAACGTATAAAATTGAGGTAATTTAGTAAGTCCAAAGAATCTTCTTTGAAAAGATTGAAAAGACACACTTTGATTAAGGAAAACAAAAACATATGTAAAGAATATACAGAAAGAATCAGCACAATGTTATAGCAGAGAATATATGAAATGCCAGTAAATTTGAACATTTCTGTAAAGTGGACCATGTCCTAGCTCCTAAAGTTTACCAAACCTGACACAAGAGGAAATCATTTAAGGTCATCATGTCTGCCCTTGGCATTCTCGGAACGCCCTGGCCTCAGGATGCAGCCTCTGTAATCCATGGTAACCTGCGGAGAGGGGGCGGGGCTGAGGTTGGTTGGAACTCTGCCCTCACTGAAGGAGTGGGTGTGGCCATCGCTGCTGTGACTGAACCAAGGGCAGGGGAGCAGGGGGCCCAGGGCAGGGCCCTCAGAGCCCGGCAGGTCCAGTGGGGTGTCACAAGCATTTAGGCCCAGGTCAAAGGGCGCCTTCTTTGTCTGCACAGCTGCCCAAACTCTCACCTTTCCAGTCAGGCCGACCTCTTACTTGAAGTGTGTGTGGAACCTGTCCTCACAGTACACCTCGCTGCACAGCTAACCATAGGTCTGGGCATCGTAGCTTCCTGCCAGGTGACCGAAGTTCGCAGGCAGATGTGTCCCAGGGACACATGCAAAGAGGCTCCTGACCGGGCCACAGTCTGCCCATTGCCCCTGCCCCAGATCGGGGGCCGCCAAACAGCCGTGTCGGAATCCCCTGCCTCTAGAGTGAGTATTGGACCAACACTTGTAGAAAACGGTGTCCTCGTGGGCAACTCATTGGAGGGACACAAATAAAATTTGCCGACTTTCTCCTGAAGCTTGCGATCGTACACACCTAAGCGTCTTACAAGGTCAGCTGTTTAGCTAAACATGAGATCATGATCTAAATTTACACAATAATGAAAAAATCAGCTACGAGGGGAGACAATCAGTAAAGACTATCAAAACCAGAATTAGATTCCCAGGGCCATCCATCAATTGTTGGAATAATCAGGTGCAAGGCAGAATATATACATAAAACTGGAACTGAAACAAGGAACAAGGATGTTTTCAAAGACTGGTAGGATCTCTAAAACATTTTTAAAGTACATGTCATTGATAAAGCTAAATACTCAAAGGTTGTATAATACAACAGATTAAGCATTGAGAAGAGTGAAATTATGCTGTTTTGAAAACTATGGCAGGTGAGATTTTCTGCCTAATTATAGAAGAAGATTTCTCTAAAAATACACATTATTTCAATGACTTATTGGCTGTGAAATAAGTTAAGGGTATTTCAAATGGCTTGTCTGCAAAGAAATGAGAGATGTAGGGAATCACAGAAAGTCGAGGGGAAAATAGGTCAATATATACATTGCTATATGTTGAACTAAACATTAGGCCAGCAACAATGGAGAGGACCTGACCCTTAGAAACTTACAAGTAAGCTGGAATCTTCGAAAGTTCAAATCTTTATAAGTAAAATATTTATTAAAATGAATAACCAAGTGTTTTAATTGACATCAGAAGATCAAAACAATAAACCCTGAGAACATAGAAAAAAGATAAATAAAGATATGAGCAGAACTTAATACAACAGAAAACGTATAAAATTGAGGTGATTTAGTAAGTCCAAAGAATCTTCTTTGAAAAGATTGAAAAGACACACTTTGATTAAGGAAAACAAAAACATAAAATATAGAATATACAGAAAGAATCAGCACAATGTTATAGCAGAGAATATATGAAATGCCAGTAAATTTGAACATTTCTGTAAAGTGGACCATGTCCTAGCTCCTAAAGTTTACCAAACCTGACACAAGAGGAAATCATTTAAGGTCATCATGTCTGCCCTTGGCATTCTCGGAACGCCCTGGCCTCAGGATGCAGCCTCTGTAATCCATGGTAACCTGCGGAGAGGGGGCGGGGCTGAGGTTGGTTGGAACTCTGCCCTCACTGAAGGAGTGGGTGTGGCCATCGCTGCTGTGACTGAACCAAGGGCAGGGGAGCAGGGGGCCCAGGGCATGGCCCTCAGAGCCCGGCAGGTCCAGTGGGGTGTCACAAGCATTTAGGCCCAGGTCAAAGGGCGCCTTCTTTGTCTGCACAGCTGCCCAAACTCTCACCTTTCCAGTCAGGCCGACCTCTTACTTGAAGTGTGTGTGGAACCTGTCCTCACAGTACACCTCGCAGCACAGCTAACCATAGGTCTGGGCATCGTAGCTTCCTGCCAGGTGACCGAAGTTCGCAGGCAGATGTGTCCCAGGGACACATGCAAAGAGGCTCCTGACCGGGCCACAGTCTGCCCATTGCCCCTGCCCCAGATCGGGGGCCGCCAAACAGCCGTGTCGGAATCCCCTGCCTCTAGAGTGAGTATTGGACCAACACTTGTAGAAAACGGTGTCCTCGTGGGCAACTCATTGGAGGGACACAAATAAAATTTGCCGACTTTCTCCTGAAGCTTGCGATCGTACACACCTAAGCGTCTTACAAGGTCAGCTGTTTAGCTAAACATGAGATCATGATCTAAATTTACACAATAATGAAAAAATCAGCTACGAGGGGAGACAATCAGTAAAGAGTATCAAAACCAGAATTAGATTCCCAAGGCCATCCATCAATTGTTGGAATAATCAGGTGCAAGGCAGAATATATACATAAAACTGGAACTGAAACAAGGAACAAGGATGTTTTCAAAGACTGGTAGGATCTCTAAAACATTTTTAAAGTACATGTCATTGATAAAGCTAAATACTCAAAGGTTGTATAATACAACAGATTAAGCATTGAGAAGAGTGAAATTATGCTGTTTTGAAAACTATGGCAGGTGAGATTTTCTGCCTAATTATATAAGAAGATTTCTCTAAAAATACACATTATTTCAATGACTTATTGGCTGTGAAATAAGTTAAGGGTATTTCAAATGGCTTGTCTGCAAAGAAATGAGAGATGTAGGGAATCACAGAAAGTCGAGGGGAAAATAGGTCAATATATACATTGCTATATGTTGAACTAAACATTAGGCCAGCAACAATGGAGAGGACCTGACCCTTAGAAACTTACAAGTAAGCTGGAATCTTCGAAAGTTCAAATCTTTATAAGTAAAATATTTATTAAAATGAATAACCAAGTGTTTTAATTGACATCAGAAGATCAAAACAATAAACCCTGAGAACATAGAAAAAAGATAAATAAAGATATGAGCAGAACTTAATACAACAGAAAACGTATAAAATTGAGGTGATTTAGTAAGTCCAAAGAATCTTCTTTGAAAAGATTGAAAAGACACACTTTGATTAAGGAAAACAAAAACATAAGTATAGAATATACAGAAAGAATCAGGACAATGTTATAGCAGAGAATATATGAAATGCCAGTAAATTTGAATATTTCTGTAAAGTGGACCATTTCCTAGCTCCTAAAGTTTACCAAACCTGACACAAGAGGAAATCATTTAAGGTCATCATGTCTGCCCTTGGCATTCTCGGAACGCCCTGGCCTCAAGATGCAGCCTCTGTAGTCCATGGTAAACTGCGGAGAGGGGGCGGGGCTGAGGGTGGTTGGAACTCTGGCCTCACTGAAGGAGTGGGTGTGGCCATCTCTGCTGTGACTGAACAAAGGGCAGGGGAGCAGGGGGCCCAGGGCAGGGCCCTCAGAGCACGGCAGGTCCAGTGGTGTGTCACAAGCATTTAGGCCCAGGCCAAAGGGCGCCTTCTTTGTTTGCACAGCTGCCCAAACTCTCACCTTCCCACTCAGGCCGTCCTCTTACTTGAAGTGTGTGTGGAACCTGTCCTCACAGTACACCTCGCTGCACAGCTAACCATAGGTCTGGGCATCGTAGCTTCCTGCCAGGTGACCGAAGTTCGCAGGCAGATGTGTCCCAGGGACACATGCAAAGAGGCTCCAGACCGGGCCACAGGCTGCCCACTGCCCCTGCCCCAGATCGGGGGCCGCCAATCAGCCCTGTCGGAGTCCCCTTCCTCTAGAGGGAGTATTGGACCAACACTTGTAGAAAATGGTGTCCTCGTGGGCAACTCATTTGAGGGACACAAATAAATTTTGCCGACTTTCTCCTGAAGCTTACGAGCGTTCACACCTAAGCGTCTTACAAGGTCAGCTGTTTAGCTAAACATGAGCTCATGATCTAAATTTACACAATAATGAAAAAATCAGCTACGAGGGGAGACAATCAGTAAAGACTATCAATACCAGAATTAGATTCCCAAGGCCATCCATCAATTGTTGGAATAATCAGGTGCAAGGCAGAATATATACATAAAACTGGAACTGAAACAAGGAACAAGGATGTTTTCAAAGACTGGTAGGTTCTCTTAAACATTTTTAAAGTACATGTCATTGATAAAGCTAAATACTCAAAGGTTGTGTAATACAACAGATTAAGCATTGAGAAGAGTGAAATTATGCTGTTTTGAAAACTATGGCAGGTGAGATTTTCTGCCTAATTATATAAGAAGATTTCACTAAAAATACACATTATTTCAATGACTTATTTGCTGTGAAATAATTTAAGGGTATTTCAAATGGCTTGTCTGCAAAGAAAGGTGAGATGTAGGGAATCACAGAAAGTCGAGGGGAAAATAGGTCAATATATACATTGCTATATGTTGAACTAAACCTTAGGCCAGCAACAATGGAGAGGACCTGACCCTTAGAAACTTACAAGTAAGCTGGAATCTTCAAAAGTTCAAATCTTTATAAGTAAAATATTTATTACAATGAATAACCAAGTGTTTTAATTGACATCAGAAGATCAAAACAATAAACCCTGAGAACATAGAAAAAAGATAAATAAAGATATGAGCAGAACTTAATACAAAAGAAAACGTATAAAATTGAGGTGATTTAGTAAGTCCAAAGAATCTTCTTTGAAAAGATTGAAAAGACACACTTTGATTAAGGAAAACAAAAACATAAGTAAAGAATATACAGAAAGAATCAGGACAATGTTATAGCAGAGAATATATGAAATGCCAGTAAATTTGAACTTTTCTGTAAGTGGACCATTTCCTAGCTCCTAAAGTTTACCAAACCTGACACAAGAGGAAATCATTTAAGGTCATCATGTCTCCCCTTGGCATTCTCGGAACGCCCTGGCCTCAGGATGCAGCCTCTGTAGTCCATGGTAAACTGCGGAGAGGGGGCGGGGCTGAGGTTGGTTGGAACTCTGCCCTCACTGAAGGAGTGGGTGTGGCCATCTCTGCTGTGACTGAACCAAGGGCAGGGGAGCAGGGGGCCCAGGGCATGGCCCTCAGAGCCCGGCAGGTCCAGTGGGGTGTCACAAGCATTTAGGCCCAGGTCAAAGGGCGCCTTCTTTGTCTGCACAGCTGCCCAAACTCTCACCTTTCCACTCAGGCCGACCTCTTACTTGAAGTGTGTGTGGAACCTGTCCTCACAGTACACCTCGCAGCACAGCTAACCATAGGTCTGGGCATCGTAGCTTCCTGCCAGGTGACCGAAGTTCGCAGGCAGATGTGTCCCAGGGACACATGCAAAGAGGCTCCTGCCCGGGCCACAGGCTGCCCAGAGCCCCTGCCCCAGATCGGGGGCCGCCAATCAGCCCTGTCGGAGTCCCCTGCCTCTAGAGGGAGTATTGGACCAACACTTGTAGAAAACGGTGTCCTCGTGGGCAACTCATTGGAGGCACACAAATTAATCTTTGCCGACTTTCTGTGGAAGCTTACGAGCGTTCACACCTAAGCGTCTTACAAGGTCAGCTGTTTAGCTAAACATGAGCTCATGATGTAAATTTACACAATAATGAAGAAATCAGCTACGAGGGGAGACAATCAGTAAAGACTATCAATACCAGAATTAGATTCCCAAGGCCATCCATCAATTGTTGGAATAATCAGGTGCAAGGCAGAATATATACATAAAACTGGAACTGAAACAAGGAACAAGGATGTTTTCAAAGACTGGTAGGATCTCTAAAACATTTTTAAAGGACATGTCATTGATAAAGCTAAATACTCAAAGGTTGTGTAATACAACAGATTAAGCATTGAGAAGAGTGAAATTATGCTGTTTTGAAAACTATGGCAGGTGAGATTTTCTGCCTAATTATATAAGAAGATTTCTCTAAAAATACACATTATTTCAATGACTTATTGGCTGTGAAATAAGTTAAGGGTATTTCAAATGGCTTGTCTGCAAAGAAAGGTGAGATGTAGGGAATCACAGAAAGTCGAGGGGAAAATAGGTCAATATATACATTGCTATATGGTGAACTAAACCTTAGGCCAGCAACAATGGAGAGGACCTGACCCTTAGAAACTTACAAGTAAGCTGGAATCTTCAAAAGTTCAAATCTATATAAGTAAAATATTTATTAAAATGAATAACCAAGTGTTTTAATTGACATCAGAATATCAAAACAATAAACCCTGAGAACATAGAAAAAAGATAAATAAAGATATGAGCAGAACTTAATACAACAGAAAACGTATAAAATTGAGGTGATTTAGTAAGTCCAAAGAATCTTCTTTGAAAAGATTGAAAAGACACACTTTGATTAAGGAAAACAAAAACATAAGTAAAGAATATACAGAAAGAATCAGGACAATGTTATAGCAGAGAATATATGAAATGCCAGTAAATTTGAACATTTCTGTAAAGTGGACCATTTCCTAGCTCCTAAAGTTTACCAAACCTGACACAAGAGGAAATCATTTAAGGTCATCACGTCTGCCCTTGGCATTCTCGGAAGGCCCTGGCCTCAGGATGCAGCCTCTGTAGTCCATGGTAACCTGCGGAGAGGGGGCGGGGCTGAGGTTGGTTGGAACACTGCCCTCACTGAAGGAGTGGGTGTGGCCATCTCTGCTGTGACTGAACAAAGGGCAGGGGAGCAGGGGGCCCAGGGAAGGGCCCTCAGAGCACGGCAGGTCCAGTGGGGTGTCACAAGCATTTAGGCCCAGGCCAAAGGGCGCCTTCTTTGTCTGCACAGCTGCCCAAACTCTCACCTTTCCACTCAGGCCGACCTCTTACTTGAAGTGTGTGTGGATCCTGTCCTCACAGTACACCTCGCTGCACAGCTAACCATAGGTCTGGGCATCGTAGCTTCCTGCCAGGTGACCGAAGTTCGCAGGCAGATGTGTCCCAGGGACACATGCAAAGAGGCTCCAGACCGGGCCACAGGCTGCCCACTGCCCCTGCCCCAGATCGGGGGCCGCCAATCAGCCCTGTCGGAATCCCCTTCCTTTAGAGGGAGTATTGGACCAACACTTGTAGAAAACGGTGTCCTCGTGGGCAACTCATTGGAGGGACACAAATAAATTTTGCCGACTTTCTCCTGAAGCTTATGAGCGTTCACACCTAAGCGTCTTACAAGGTCAGCTGTTTAGCTAAACATGAGCTCATGATCTAAATTTACACAATAATGAAAAAATCAGCTACGAGGGGAGACAATCAGTAAAGACTATCAATACCAGAATTAGATTCCCAAGGCCATCCATCAATTGTTGGAATAATCAGGTGCAAGGCAGGATATATACATAAAACTGGAACTGAAACAAGGAACAAGGATGTTTTCAAAGACTGGTAGGATCTCTAAAACATTTTTAAAGGACATGTCATTGATAAAGCTAAATACTCAAAGGTTGTGTAATACAACAGATTAAGCATTGAGAAGAGTGAAATTATGCTGTTTTGAAAACTATGGCAGGTGAGATTTTCTGCCTAATTATATAAGAAGATTTCTCTAAAAATACACATTATTTCAATGACTTATTGGCTGTGAAATAAGTTAAGGGTATTTCAAATGGCTTGTCTGCAAAGAAAGGTGAGATGTAGGGAATCACAGAAAGTCGAGGGGAAAATAGGTCAATATATACATTGCTATATGGTGAACTAAACCTTAGGCCAGCAACAATGGAGAGGAACTGACCCTTAGAAACTTACAAGTAAGCTGGAATCTTCAAAAGTTCAAATCTTTATAAGTAAAATATTTATTAAAATGAATAACCAAGTGTTTTAATTGACATCAGAAGATCAAAACAATAAAACCTGAGAACATAGAAAAAAGATAAATAAAGATATGAGCAGAACTTAATACAACAGAAAACGTATAAAATTCAGGTGATTTAGTAAGTCCAAAGAATCTTCTTTGAAAAGATTGAAAAGACACACTTTGATTAAGGAAAACAAAAACATAAGTATAGAATATACAGAAAGAATCAGGACAATGTTATAGCAGAGAATATAAGAAATGCCAGTAAATTTGAACATTTCTGTAAAGTGGACCATTTCCTAGCTCCTAAAGTTTACCAAACCTGACACAAGAGGAAATCATTTAAGGTCATCATGTCTGCCCTTGGCATTGTCGGAACGCCCTGGCCTCAGGATGCAGCCTCTGTAGTCCATGGTAACCTGTGGAGAGGGGGCGGGGCTGAGGGTGGTTGGAACTCTGCCCTCACTGAAGGAGTGGGTGTGGCCATCTCTGCTGTGACTGAACAAAGGGCAGGGGAGCAGGGGGCCCAGGGCAGGGCCCTCAGAGCACGGCAGGTCCAGTGGGGTGTCACAAGCATTTAGGCCCAGGCCAAAGGGCGCCTTCTTTGTCTGCACAGCTGCCCAAACTCTCACCTTTCCACTCAGGCCGACCTCTTACTTGAAGTGTGTGTGGAACCTGTTCTCACAGTACACCTCGCTGCACAGCTAACCATAGGTCTGGGCATCGTAGCTTCCTGCCAGGTGACCGAAGTTCGCAGGCAGATGTGTCCCAGGGACACATGCAAAGAGGCTCCAGACCGGGCCACAGGCTGCCCACTGCCCCTGCCCCAGATCGGGGGCCGCCAATCAGCCCTGTCGGAATCCCCTTCCTTTAGAGGGAGTATTGGACCAACACTTGTAGAAAACGGTGTCCTCGTGGGCAACTCATTGGAGGGACACAAATAAATTTTGCCGACTTTCTCCTGAAGCTTACGAGCGTTCACACCTAAGCGTCTTACAAGGTCAGCTGTTTAGCTAAACATGAGCTCATGATCTAAATTTACACAATAATGAAGAAATCAGCTACGAGGGGAGACAATCAGTAAAGACTATCAATACCAGAATTAGATTCCCAAGGCCATCCATCAATTGTTGGAATAATCAGGTGCAAGGCAGAATATATACATAAAACTGGAACTGAAACAAGGAACAAGGATGTTTTCAAAGACTGGTAGGATCTCTAAAACATTTTTAAAGGACATGTCATTGATAAAGCTAAATACTCAAAGGTTGTGTAATACAACAGATTAAGCATTGAGAAGAGTGAAATTATGCTGTTTTGAAAACTATGGCAGGTGAGATTTTCTGCCTAATTATAGAAGAAGATTTCTCTAAAAATAGACATTATTTCAATGACTTATTGGCTGTGAAATAAGTTAAGGGTATTTCAAATGGCTTGTCTGCAAAGAAATGAGAGATGTAGGGAATCACAGAAAGTCGAGGGGAAAATAGGTCAATATATACATTGCTATATGTTGAACTAAACATTAGGCCAGCAACAATGGAGAGGACCTGACCCTTAGAAACTTACAAGTAAGCTGGAATCTTCGAAAGTTCAAATCTTTATAAGTAAAATATTTATTAAAATGAATAACCAAGTGTTTTAATTGACATCAGAAGATCAAAACAATAAACCCTGAGAACATAGAAAAAAGATAAATAAAGATATGAGCAGAACTTAATACAACAGAAAACGTATAAAATTGAGGTGATTTAGTAAGTCCAAAGAATCTTCTTTGAAAAGATTGAAAAGACACACTTTGATTAAGGAAAACAAAAACATAAGTATAGAATATACAGAAAGAATCAGGACAATGTTATAGCAGAGAATATATGAAATGCCAGTAAATTTGAATATTTCTGTAAAGTGGACCATTTCCTAGCTCCTAAAGTTTACCAAACCTGACACAAGAGGAAATCATTTAAGGTCATCATGTCTGCCCTTGGCATTCTCGGAACGCCCTGGCCTCAAGATGCAGCCTCTGTAGTCCATGGTAAACTGCGGAGAGGGGGCGGGGCTGAGGGTGGTTGGAACTCTGGCCTCACTGAAGGAGTGGGTGTGGCCATCTCTGCTGTGACTGAACAAAGGGCAGGGGAGCAGGGGGCCCAGGGCAGGGCCCTCAGAGCACGGCAGGTCCAGTGGTGTGTCACAAGCATTTAGGCCCAGGCCAAAGGGCGCCTTCTTTGTTTGCACAGCTGCCCAAACTCTCACCTTCCCACTCAGGCCGTCCTCTTACTTGAAGTGTGTGTGGAACCTGTCCTCACAGTACACCTCGCTGCACAGCTAACCATAGGTCTGGGCATCGTAGCTTCCTGCCAGGTGACCGAAGTTCGCAGGCAGATGTGTCCCAGGGACACATGCAAAGAGGCTCCAGACCGGGCCACAGGCTGCCCACTGCCCCTGCCCCAGATCGGGGGCCGCCAATCAGCCCTGTCGGAGTCCCCTTCCTCTAGAGGGAGTATTGGACCAACACTTGTAGAAAATGGTGTCCTCGTGGGCAACTCATTTGAGGGACACAAATAAATTTTGCCGACTTTCTCCTGAAGCTTACGAGCGTTCACACCTAAGCGTCTTACAAGGTCAGCTGTTTAGCTAAACATGAGCTCATGATCTAAATTTACACAATAATGAAAAAATCAGCTACGAGGGGAGACAATCAGTAAAGACTATCAATACCAGAATTAGATTCCCAAGGCCATCCATCAATTGTTGGAATAATCAGGTGCAAGGCAGAATATATACATAAAACTGGAACTGAAACAAGGAACAAGGATGTTTTCAAAGACTGGTAGGTTCTCTTAAACATTTTTAAAGTACATGTCATTGATAAAGCTAAATACTCAAAGGTTGTGTAATACAACAGATTAAGCATTGAGAAGAGTGAAATTATGCTGTTTTGAAAACTATGGCAGGTGAGATTTTCTGCCTAATTATATAAGAAGATTTCACTAAAAATACACATTATTTCAATGACTTATTTGCTGTGAAATAATTTAAGGGTATTTCAAATGGCTTGTCTGCAAAGAAAGGTGAGATGTAGGGAATCACAGAAAGTCGAGGGGAAAATAGGTCAATATATACATTGCTATATGTTGAACTAAACCTTAGGCCAGCAACAATGGAGAGGACCTGACCCTTAGAAACTTACAAGTAAGCTGGAATCTTCAAAAGTTCAAATCTTTATAAGTAAAATATTTATTACAATGAATAACCAAGTGTTTTAATTGACATCAGAAGATCAAAACAATAAACCCTGAGAACATAGAAAAAAGATAAATAAAGATATGAGCAGAACTTAATACAAAAGAAAACGTATAAAATTGAGGTGATTTAGTAAGTCCAAAGAATCTTCTTTGAAAAGATTGAAAAGACACACTTTGATTAAGGAAAACAAAAACATAAGTAAAGAATATACAGAAAGAATCAGGACAATGTTATAGCAGAGAATATATGAAATGCCAGTAAATTTGAACTTTTCTGTAAGTGGACCATTTCCTAGCTCCTAAAGTTTACCAAACCTGACACAAGAGGAAATCATTTAAGGTCATCATGTCTCCCCTTGGCATTCTCGGAACGCCCTGGCCTCAGGATGCAGCCTCTGTAGTCCATGGTAAACTGCGGAGAGGGGGCGGGGCTGAGGTTGGTTGGAACTCTGCCCTCACTGAAGGAGTGGGTGTGGCCATCTCTGCTGTGACTGAACCAAGGGCAGGGGAGCAGGGGGCCCAGGGCATGGCCCTCAGAGCCCGGCAGGTCCAGTGGGGTGTCACAAGCATTTAGGCCCAGGTCAAAGGGCGCCTTCTTTGTCTGCACAGCTGCCCAAACTCTCACCTTTCCACTCAGGCCGACCTCTTACTTGAAGTGTGTGTGGAACCTGTCCTCACAGTACACCTCGCAGCACAGCTAACCATAGGTCTGGGCATCGTAGCTTCCTGCCAGGTGACCGAAGTTCGCAGGCAGATGTGTCCCAGGGACACATGCAAAGAGGCTCCTGCCCGGGCCACAGGCTGCCCAGAGCCCCTGCCCCAGATCGGGGGCCGCCAATCAGCCCTGTCGGAGTCCCGTGCCTCTAGAGGGAGTATTGGACCAACACTTGTAGAAAACGGTGTCCTCGTGGGCAACTCATTTTAGGCACACAAATTAATCTTTGCCGACTTTCTGTGGAAGCTTACGAGCGTTCACACCTAAGCGTCTTACAAGGTCAGCTGTTTAGCTAAACATGAGCTCATGATGTAAATTTACACAATAATGAAGAAATCAGCTACGAGGGGAGACAATCAGTAAAGACTATCAATACCAGAATTAGATTCCCAAGGCCATCCATCAATTGTTGGAATAATCAGGTGCAAGGCAGAATATATACATAAAACTGGAACTGAAACAAGGAACAAGGATGTTTTCAAAGACTGGTAGGATCTCTAAAACATTTTTAAAGGACATGTCATTGATAAAGCTAAATACTCAAAGGTTGTGTAATACAACAGATTAAGCATTGAGAAGAGTGAAATTATGCTGTTTTGAAAACTATGGCAGGTGAGATTTTCTGCCTAATTATATAAGAAGATTTCTCTAAAAATACACATTATTTCAATGACTTATTGGCTGTGAAATAAGTTAAGGGTATTTCAAATGGCTTGTCTGCAAAGAAAGGTGAGATGTAGGGAATCACAGAAAGTCGAGGGGAAAATAGGTCAATATATACATTGCTATATGGTGAACTAAACCTTAGGCCAGCAACAATGGAGAGGACCTGACCCTTAGAAACTTACAAGTAAGCTGGAATCTTCAAAAGTTCAAATCTATATAAGTAAAATATTTATTAAAATGAATAACCAAGTGTTTTAATTGACATCAGAATATCAAAACAATAAACCCTGAGAACATAGAAAAAAGATAAATAAAGATATGAGCAGAACTTAATACAACAGAAAACGTATAAAATTGAGGTGATTTAGTAAGTCCAAAGAATCTTCTTTGAAAAGATTGAAAAGACACACTTTGATTAAGGAAAACAAAAACATAAGTAAAGAATATACAGAAAGAATCAGGACAATGTTATAGCAGAGAATATATGAAATGCCAGTAAATTTGAACATTTCTGTAAAGTGGACCATTTCCTAGCTCCTAAAGTTTACCAAACCTGACACAAGAGGAAATCATTTAAGGTCATCACGTCTGCCCTTGGCATTCTCGGAAGGCCCTGGCCTCAGGATGCAGCCTCTGTAGTCCATGGTAACCTGCGGAGAGGGGGCGGGGCTGAGGTTGGTTGGAACACTGCCCTCACTGAAGGAGTGGGTGTGGCCATCTCTGCTGTGACTGAACAAAGGGCAGGGGAGCAGGGGGCCCAGGGAAGGGCCCTCAGAGCACGGCAGGTCCAGTGGGGTGTCACAAGCATTTAGGCCCAGGCCAAAGGGCGCCTTCTTTGTCTGCACAGCTGCCCAAACTCTCACCTTTCCACTCAGGCCGACCTCTTACTTGAAGTGTGTGTGGATCCTGTCCTCACAGTACACCTCGCTGCACAGCTAACCATAGGTCTGGGCATCGTAGCTTCCTGCCAGGTGACCGAAGTTCGCAGGCAGATGTGTCCCAGGGACACATGCAAAGAGGCTCCAGACCGGGCCACAGGCTGCCCACTGCCCCTGCCCCAGATCGGGGGCCGCCAATCAGCCCTGTCGGAATCCCCTTCCTTTAGAGGGAGTATTGGACCAACACTTGTAGAAAACGGTGTCCTCGTGGGCAACTCATTGGAGGGACACAAATAAATTTTGCCGACTTTCTCCTGAAGCTTATGAGCGTTCACACCTAAGCGTCTTACAAGGTCAGCTGTTTAGCTAAACATGAGCTCATGATCTAAATTTACACAATAATGAAAAAATCAGCTACGAGGGGAGACAATCAGTAAAGACTATCAATACCAGAATTAGATTCCCAAGGCCATCCATCAATTGTTGGAATAATCAGGTGCAAGGCAGGATATATACATAAAACTGGAACTGAAACAAGGAACAAGGATGTTTTCAAAGACTGGTAGGATCTCTAAAACATTTTTAAAGGACATGTCATTGATAAAGCTAAATACTCAAAGGTTGTGTAATACAACAGATTAAGCATTGAGAAGAGTGAAATTATGCTGTTTTGAAAACTATGGCAGGTGAGATTTTCTGCCTAATTATATAAGAAGATTTCTCTAAAAATACACATTATTTCAATGACTTATTGGCTGTGAAATAAGTTAAGGGTATTTCAAATGGCTTGTCTGCAAAGAAAGGTGAGATGTAGGGAATCACAGAAAGTCGAGGGGAAAATAGGTCAATATATACATTGCTATATGGTGAACTAAACCTTAGGCCAGCAACAATGGAGAGGAACTGACCCTTAGAAACTTACAAGTAAGCTGGAATCTTCAAAAGTTCAAATCTTTATAAGTAAAATATTTATTAAAATGAATAACCAAGTGTTTTAATTGACATCAGAAGATCAAAACAATAAAACCTGAGAACATAGAAAAAAGATAAATAAAGATATGAGCAGAACTTAATACAACAGAAAACGTATAAAATTCAGGTGATTTAGTAAGTCCAAAGAATCTTCTTTGAAAAGATTGAAAAGACACACTTTGATTAAGGAAAACAAAAACATAAGTATAGAATATACAGAAAGAATCAGGACAATGTTATAGCAGAGAATATAAGAAATGCCAGTAAATTTGAACATTTCTGTAAAGTGGACCATTTCCTAGCTCCTAAAGTTTACCAAACCTGACACAAGAGGAAATCATTTAAGGTCATCATGTCTGCCCTTGGCATTGTCGGAACGCCCTGGCCTCAGGATGCAGCCTCTGTAGTCCATGGTAACCTGTGGAGAGGGGGCGGGGCTGAGGGTGGTTGGAACTCTGCCCTCACTGAAGGAGTGGGTGTGGCCATCTCTGCTGTGACTGAACAAAGGGCAGGGGAGCAGGGGGCCCAGGGCAGGGCCCTCAGAGCACGGCAGGTCCAGTGGGGTGTCACAAGCATTTAGGCCCAGGCCAAAGGGCGCCTTCTTTGTCTGCACAGCTGCCCAAACTCTCACCTTTCCACTCAGGCCGACCTCTTACTTGAAGTGTGTGTGGAACCTGTTCTCACAGTACACCTCGCTGCACAGCTAACCATAGGTCTGGGCATCGTAGCTTCCTGCCAGGTGACCGAAGTTCGCAGGCAGATGTGTCCCAGGGACACATGCAAAGAGGCTCCAGACCGGGCCACAGGCTGCCCACTGCCCCTGCCCCAGATCGGGGGCCGCCAATCAGCCCTGTCGGAATCCCCTTCCTTTAGAGGGAGTATTGGACCAACACTTGTAGAAAACGGTGTCCTCGTGGGCAACTCATTGGAGGGACACAAATAAATTTTGCCGACTTTCTCCTGAAGCTTACGAGCGTTCACACCTAAGCGTCTTACAAGGTCAGCTGTTTAGCTAAACATGAGCTCATGATCTAAATTTACACAATAATGAAGAAATCAGCTACGAGGGGAGACAATCAGTAAAGACTATCAATACCAGAATTAGATTCCCAAGGCCATCCATCAATTGTTGGAATAATCAGGTGCAAGGCAGAATATATACATAAAACTGGAACTGAAACAAGGAACAAGGATGTTTTCAAAGACTGGTAGGATCTCTAAAACATTTTTAAAGGACATGTCATTGATAAAGCTAAATACTCAAAGGTTGTGTAATACAACAGATTAAGCATTGAGAAGAGTGAAATTATGCTGTTTTGAAAACTATGGCAGGTGAGATTTTCTGCCTAATTATAGAAGAAGATTTCTCTAAAAATACACATTATTTCAATGACTTATTGGCTGTGAAATAAGTTAAGGGTATTTCAAATGGCTTGTCTGCAAAGAAAGGTGAGATGTAGGGAATCACAGAAAGTCGAGGGGAAAATAGGTCAATATATACATTGCTATATGGTGAACTAAACCTTAGGCCAGCAACAATGGAGAGGACCTGACCCTTAGAAACTTACAAGTAAGCTGGAATCTTCAAAAGTTCAAAATTTTATAAGTAAAATACTTATTAAAATGAATAACCAAGTGTTTTAATTGACATCATAAGATCAAAACAATAAACCCTGAGAACATAGAAAAAAGATAAATAAAGATATGAGCAGAACTTAATACAACAGAAAACGTATAAAATTGAGGTGATTTAGTAAGTCCAAAGAATCTTCTTTGAAAAGATTGAAAAGACACACTTTGATTAAGGAAAACAAAAACATAAGTAAAGAATATACAGAAAGAATCAGGACAATGTTATAGCAGAGAATATATGAAATGCCAGTAAATTTGAACATTTCTGTAAAGTGGACCATTTCCTAGCTCCTAAAGTTTACCAAACCTGACACAAGAGGAAATCATTTAAGGTCATCACGTCTGCCCTTGGCATTCTCGGAAGGCCCTGGCCTCAGGATGCAGCCTCTGTAGTCCATGGTAACCTGCGGAGAGGGGGCGGGGCTGAGGTTGGTTGGAACACTGCCCTCACTGAAGGAGTGGGTGTGGCCATCTCTGCTGTGACTGAACAAAGGGCAGGGGAGCAGGGGGCCCAGGGCAGGGCCCTCAGAGCACGGCAGGTCCAGTGGGGTGTCACAAGCATTTAGGCCCAGGCCAAAGGGCGCCTTCTTTGTCTGCACAGCTGCCCAAACTCTCACCTTTCCACTCAGGCCGACCTCTTACTTGAAGTGTGTGTGGATCCTGTCCTCACAGTACACCTCGCTGCACAGCTAACCATAGGTCTGGGCATCGTAGCTTCCTGCCAGGTGACCGAAGTTCGCAGGCAGATGTGTCCCAGGGACACATGCAAAGAGGCTCCAGACCGGGCCACAGGCTGCCCACTGCCCCTGCCCCAGATCGGGGGCCGCCAATCAGCCCTGTCGGAATCCCCTTCCTTTAGAGGGAGTATTGGACCAACACTTGTAGAAAACGGTGTCCTCGTGGGCAACTCATTGGAGGGACACAAATAAATTTTGCCGACTTTCTCCTGAAGCTTATGAGCGTTCACACCTAAGCGTCTTACAAGGTCAGCTGTTTAGCTAAACATGAGCTCATGATCTAAATTTACACAATAATGAAAAAATCAGCTACGAGGGGAGACAATCAGTAAAGACTATCAATACCAGAATTAGATTCCCAAGGCCATCCATCAATTGTTGGAATAATCAGGTGCAAGGCAGGATATATACATAAAACTGGAACTGAAACAAGGAACAAGGATGTTTTCAAAGACTGGTAGGATCTCTAAAACATTTTTAAAGGACATGTCATTGATAAAGCTAAATACTCAAAGGTTGTGTAATACAACAGATTAAGCATTGAGAAGAGTGAAATTATGCTGTTTTGAAAACTATGGCAGGTGAGATTTTCTGCCTAATTATATAAGAAGATTTCTCTAAAAATACACATTATTTCAATGACTTATTGGCTGTGAAATAAGTTAAGGGTATTTCAAATGGCTTGTCTGCAAAGAAAGGTGAGATGTAGGGAATCACAGAAAGTCGAGGGGAAAATAGGTCAATATATACATTGCTATATGGTGAACTAAACCTTAGGCCAGCAACAATGGAGAGGAACTGACCCTTAGAAACTTACAAGTAAGCTGGAATCTTCAAAAGTTCAAATCTTTATAAGTAAAATATTTATTAAAATGAATAACCAAGTGTTTTAATTGACATCAGAAGATCAAAACAATAAAACCTGAGAACATAGAAAAAAGATAAATAAAGATATGAGCAGAACTTAATACAACAGAAAACGTATAAAATTCAGGTGATTTAGTAAGTCCAAAGAATCTTCTTTGAAAAGATTGAAAAGACACACTTTGATTAAGGAAAACAAAAACATAAGTATAGAATATACAGAAAGAATCAGGACAATGTTATAGCAGAGAATATAAGAAATGCCAGTAAATTTGAACATTTCTGTAAAGTGGACCATTTCCTAGCTCCTAAAGTTTACCAAACCTGACACAAGAGGAAATCATTTAAGGTCATCATGTCTGCCCTTGGCATTGTCGGAACGCCCTGGCCTCAGGATGCAGCCTCTGTAGTCCATGGTAACCTGTGGAGAGGGGGCGGGGCTGAGGGTGGTTGGAACTCTGCCCTCACTGAAGGAGTGGGTGTGGCCATCTCTGCTGTGACTGAACAAAGGGCAGGGGAGCAGGGGGCCCAGGGCAGGGCCCTCAGAGCACGGCAGGTCCAGTGGGGTGTCACAAGCATTTAGGCCCAGGCCAAAGGGCGCCTTCTTTGTCTGCACAGCTGCCCAAACTCTCACCTTTCCACTCAGGCCGACCTCTTACTTGAAGTGTGTGTGGAACCTGTTCTCACAGTACACCTCGCTGCACAGCTAACCATAGGTCTGGGCATCGTAGCTTCCTGCCAGGTGACCGAAGTTCGCAGGCAGATGTGTCCCAGGGACACATGCAAAGAGGCTCCAGACCGGACCACAGGCTGCCCACTGCCCCTGCCCCAGAT